>NC_060123.1:259541552-259844582 GCF_021461395.2 Schistocerca americana
CTACAAGCGTCTATGAATATCTACGATGCTCGGTTTTTCAGCCAAAATAAACTCAACGACAGCTCTCTTCTTGGAACACCATAGAATAAATATGTCTGGAGTGAGCATTGCGTCCTGCGCATGTTGTCAACATTAAACAAGGATTATCACGTGTTTTAGGGACTTCGCTGTGCCTGTGTGCTTTCCGCAGAGTTTGAAGTTTATAATATCAAGAGTTTTTGTTGTGTTTCTACCGTTTGTTGATAGTGTAATAGCTATGGTGAATTACGGATGCAAAGAAAAATATATGAAAGGAGGGGTAGTAACTTTTCATGGGTACTATGTTTAAAAATTTCGAGACGCATTATAAATAAGACTTCGTTCTGTAGACCTATATTTCTACGATTTTATGACTATTTAATAGATATTACGGCTCGTACAAAAGCTTATTAACAATCGCTTCCTCTCGTAAATATGCTAGTGGAACAGGAAAGGGAATGGTTAGTTGTTTGAGCAAATACTATCCTCCATGCAATTATCAGTGACTTGTCGATTATGTAAATAGATTTGAAAGACGGGAGACAGATAAATTCAATAGAGTGGGAGTCTGTAATTGTCTTCGTATAATAAATGTGTCCAAACCTTTGTGTTTACTATAAAGTTACAGTAGGAGACCATGTTAAGTGTGTCTAGGACATGGAGAATGGTTATGTGTGATTTGTATTTTAGTTTCCCGAAAGATGAACAACGAGTAAAGACGTGGCTCCAGAAAATAAGGAGGAGTAATTTTGTCCCCACAAAATATTCCGAAGTATGTTCAAAGGACTTTGAAGAGGAATGTTTAGACAGAGAAAAATTTGGACGTGTGTGGCTGAAGGTAGATGCTATATCAATTATTTTTAATTTTCCACAGCACCTACTACCAGTTTCTGCATTCAGATTAAATATATTTTCTGCACAAATCAAATAAAAAACACAATAGTATAGCTAATCAAAGTACACATTCAACTTATTTTCTTCGCCATTTGATTAAGAAGCGTAAAATATTAGTAAACATGTCCCCAAACTCTTTCATTTGTGTCACTTTCCACTTCCCTTAATGGTGTTATATGGGTTGACTGTTTCATGACCAACTGTATTTGCTTTACGGTACATTTATTCTCGGATCGCCTTTTTTCCCCCTTGTTACTCAGTCTACTATTTATTTAATATACTGGGAGCAAGTACGTAAAATCCGTTAAATAAACACTTCAAAGTGTCACCAGTAAGCAAAATTGTGCTTTAGGTCGGAAAAACGAGAAAATAAATACGCAGAAATAGCAGAAAAAAGGACGAATTAGCAGGGATATAATCGCTTATATGTGGCAAATTCGGTGTTTTTCGGTCACTCGCAAAAGTACTAGCGTACTGTCAAGTCGTTTTGCAAGACTATCACTGCAAAAATATACATCAGCCTCTGTAATACTATGAAGTGCCGTATTATACCGAAAACTACCAAAAATCGAGTGCATTTGAACTGTGACACCTATCGCAAAGAAGCAGAATGCAATATCACTTGCCCTTAAAAGTTACGTAGCTGGTTTATTCCCGGTATCAAATGGATACTGTTAAAATGTCTGCGCAACATATATAAATAATCCACGACACGTACGAAAAGAATCCGTTTGTATTAGGGATGTAGTGACATTCGAAATATACAGGGCGCTATACGGACGAACACACGACGTCCCGAGAACAAGTGACCAGGCTGGCAATGTATGTTGACAAAACAAGATCTGTTCTACGCATGGAATGCTCACTCCAGAGATATTTACTCTATGTGGAACACACCTCAGTTACAGACACCATTTTGAAGGCTGCATGTAGCGCCTCTACCTATCGGAACTTCGTAAAACTATAGGGGCTGAAGCGGGAATATTCCATTATGTTCCACAAAAAACACCGTCTTTTTTCATCGGAAACTAGGCGAGAAAAACAAGTGTTGCATTGCTTATTGAACGCCCCTCGTAATGTCACATTTCGAATGATGACGCGGTCCCCAAAAATGTTTTCAGTGTCAAATAAAAATGAATCATTAAACAGGTTAGAAACGGAGTCTGACAAAGCGGAGGTGTTGTTGCATATCTCCACGATTGCCAAAGCGGCCACGCCGCTCTTAAGTGCGTTTGCCGACCCTGTTATTAATGATGGCGTAATGGGCTGCGTGGGGACCCGACCGGACAGCGATGACTGCTGAGATAATTAATGCGCGCGCCGATATCGCTCCCCCCCCCCCCCCCTCCCTTCCTCGTCCACCGCGCTCTCCTCTTCTCTCCCTCCTCTCCGACGAGTCGCCTTATTAGGGCGACAATGACGCGGCCGCCGACCGCGAGCGTCCAATTAATCACGACCGCGATCGACATTAATTATTAGGCTAACGAATTGTTGTTCCATGTTAGCGATCTCCGATCTCTCGCTGTATAAACTGCATTGTGTTGCCGAAAAGCCTAATGCTCTCTCGTGTTCGGCTAATGAGGATAAATTGTACGACACAATTATCTGTTCGCTTTATTGACGTGAACTTTCATAACTGCTTATCGTTCGATAATTGTGCGCCGTCTGCGCTCTTTTCTGTCTGTGGCTCGGAAATGGACTGCGTTCCATGAGATACTCATCGTCCGTAGCGTTCGGCTCTTGCGCATGTGCTCTGGTTCATTTTCTCCTAACAATTTCGCACACGTAACACTAAACCGCTTTTATGGGTTGTCTAGTTTTTTTCCTTTATTTTTGTTTGAAATCCATCCCCCCTCCCCACGGTCCCTCTGGGTGTCAATTGAGTGTGAGTGGAAACCCAACCGCTCTTCAACCAAATAGACTTAAAAGTAGTACACATAAGATTTTGAACTATTAAAAAGGTTTAAATTCCTTTACTTTATGAGTTAAGATATCGACGGCTGTGCATTATCAGCTTTCCAGGGGGAATGAATAAACCACTGAATTTCGACCATATAGCCACGCGAAATACTATTCTTCTCCAGATATTTCGTCTGATTATCACCCTCTTATCCTCTGAGTGCGCCAAGGTATAACACTATGTGTTTATGGTTCATAAAATTTTTTATAATTGTTTGCTTTCAAGTTTTCGCATATTGGTACTATATTTTCTGTATGTGAAAAGTAAAGTGTGCTATTCTGGAGGTTAAAGTTCTTTCCATTGTATGCGAGTAATGTATGCAGAATACTATGTAAATTGTTTATTATGTAAAATAATTTTCTGATTTTTGTATTTAAAAATATTCGTGTATATAAACTGTTCATGTTGGTGTAAATTTGATATTTTGTAAGAAATGGTCACGCTTAGGGACCAATGTCAGAAATAGGTGTTACACTATGTAATTAATAGCATCCGGACACCCACAAAAACATACGTGTGCTGCCACCTACTGGCAGGTACTCCATGTCAGCGACCTCAGTAGTCATTAGACATCGTGAGACAGCAGAATGGGGCGCTCCGCGGAACTCACGGAATACGAACGTGGTCGGGTGATCGGGTGTCACTTGTGTCATAGGTCTGTAAGCGAGACTTCCACACTCCTAGACATCCATCGATCCACTGTTTCCGATGTGATAGTGAAGTGGAAACTTGAAGGGACACGTACAGTACAAAAGCGTATATGAAGACAGCGTCTGTTTACTGAAAGAGACCCACCGACAGTTGGAGACGATCGTAATGTGTAATAGGCAGACATCTATTTAGACCATCACACAGGAATTCCAAATTGCATCCGGATCCACTGCAAGTACTATGACAGTTAGGCGGTAGGTGAGAAAACTTGTGCTTCATGGTCGAGCGACTGCTCATAAGCCACACATCACGCCGGTAAATGCCAAATTAAGCCTCGCTTGGTGTAAGGAGCGTAAACATTGGACGGTTGAACAGTGGAAAAACATTGTGTGGAGTGACGAATCACGGTACACAATGTGGCGATCCAAGAGCAGGGTGTGGGTATGGCGAATGCCCGGTGAATGTCATGTGACAACAGTAAAATTCGGTGGCGGTGGTGTTTTTCAAGGAAGAGGCTTACACTCCTTGTGTTTTTCGTGGCAGTATCACAGCACAGGCCTACATTGATGTTTTAAGCACCTTCTTGCTTCCCACTGTTGAAGAGCAATTCAGGGAAGGCGACTGCATCTTTCAATGCCGTCGAGCACCTGTTCGTAATGCACGGCCTGTGGCGGAGTGGTTACACGACAATAACATCATTATAATGGTCTGGCCTGCACAGCGTCCTGACCTGAATCCTATAGAAAACCTTTGGGATGTTTTGGAACGCTGACTTCGTGCCAGGCCTCACCGACAGACATCGATACCTCTCCTTAGTGCAGTACTTCTTGAAGAATGGGCTGCCATTCCCCAAGAAACCTTCCGTCACCTGATTGAACGTATGCCTGCGAGAATGGAAGCTGTTACCAAGGCAAAGGGTGGGCCAACGTCATGTTTAATTGCAGCATTACCGATGGAGTGCGAGACGAACTTTTAATTCCTTTTCAGCCAACTGCCCGGATACGTTTGATCACATAGTGTATTCTACATACACTATGTGGCCAGTGTGCTTTTGTTTGAAACGAAAGTGGCTATAGGGAGTGGAAAAGATGGCAAGGGCGAATTGGCTCGCTACTTAGAGCAAGTGCGGGAAGTCACATAGTCTGTAGGCAGCAGTGATTGAGGGAACACCCTTGTGGAACAGGAAAAGTTTTACCTGCAAATTTGCACAAAATTGCCTGCTAGTTTTTGGACTACTGTATGTAAAATTGAACGACGCGAGGAAGAGAAATTCCGCCCATACAACAAGAGACTTGCAGGCCGTACTGTGGGTAGTGTAGCAGTGATAACTGTTCACCACACCCAAGCCTACAGCCACTAGATAAGACTTCTTTAGGAAATTTACTTTAGTACAGCGTGAACCATTAATTTACACTGTTTTAGTAATCATTCTTGAACTTCAAAGAAACTGGTTCACCATGTTATTTCATCCTAATCATACAACTAAATAGTGTTCCTTCCTGATGTTTGATTAATCCGAGTATACACTTTTGAAAGAATTAAATTTGCTTCGCCGCTGAAGACCTCCTGATCATACAACTAAATAGTGTTCCTTCCTGATGTTTGATTAATCCGAGTATCCTGTTCTACAGACTTATGAATTGCCAACTTAATATGAAGAGGCACCATTTAAATTTGTTTTGTGGAAATGATGAAAAAGTTTTCTTAACTACTATTAAGTGTTACAGTAAAAGTTTGTTTACGTAAAATTCAATCAGAGTGAAGCCAAGTAACTTGAATCTGTTAATTGACTATACAGAGTTACTTGAAAGAATAATAGCTTTTGAAATTAAATTACAGTAAGGAAGAGGTTTTCTTGAAGTGAAATGTTCGATATAAAAAGTGTGTGGTTTAAGATCTATGTATTTTGGTATTTAAGTTTGTTGATTATGGAAGTGATTTCTAAAGGTATCCCCCCCCCCCCCCCCAACCTCCCCTGACCAATTTTTATGGCTTCCTTAAAGTTATCTACTGGTTTTATTCTCTTTTAGAAACGTAATGTATGAGGGTGTAGTCCAATATTGTTTAGGCGGAGTAATATTTATTTGAAGAACGAAACTAAACAGTAGCAAGAAAGTTGGTAAAATTAGTACTTCTGTTTTCCAATACTTCACTGTTTCATTGCGAGGATAGGCCGGCTACCATTAGTACATGTTTTAAACCACTAAATGAACTTGAAAGTGATTTATCCTAGCTTCAATATGAGATTATGCATACTGCGTTTCTATGTAACCGCTGGGTAAGATCTTAGGAAAAGAAGTGAATAGTCTTGAAACGCTGGGCTAACAGGTAATTAGGGTTGTGCAAAGGGCCAAGGGAGTTACGGTCGGATACATTTCACAATTGTAATTTATTATCATTTAGTTCACAAATACACTTATGAAAGAATTAAATTTGCTTCGCCGCTGAAGGCCTCCAAACAAATGCTTTAGAATAAGTTCAAGTTTGAAAAGACATGACACAGTTAAATTTACGATAAGATAAATCGTATACATAGATGAGATCAGCATGCGGTTCGGCTGAAGGCCGCCGGATTCAATCTTCAAAATTCCAAATACACTATGAAGATTACTGAAGGCAGAAGACAACAGTGTTTTAAGATGCTAATAGGGCTGATGGCCCTCAAGGTGCACAGAAAGAGATAATCGCAATAAGATGGCTGAAGGCAGCAAGGTTAAATTATTACAACAGTCGATAAAACAATAGATTAAGTTTACAAATTTCCTTTTGCAACACCAACGGCGGAAGGCCCACAATAACTTGTTAAAGCTTTCAGAAGAAATTACAATAACCTTTCAAGAGCAGAAGGCGATAATGTTTGGACTTGAAGGAAACTCTGAGAATATGTTTCCAGGGCTGAAGGCCCTCAATTAACTTTGCCCAATTAAACCAACATTAACACTGACAAAGAATAATTAAGGGAACAGCAGTCAGGAGGCTCCAGGGGATCGTTCTGCCCTCCTCCACTTAGGCGAGACAGGCGGTGAGCCAAACTACACTCGATTTGTCCGAACCCAACAAAGGAACAGTCACGGACCGACCGACCAACCGCTTGCTTGCCACGACGGAGTACACGAGAATTCAAGGCCCCAAAAAAGTTACAAGTATCACTATCCCCAAACAATCGCGTGTGGGAACTGAGTTGCCCAGATACACACCGTGTTGGGCAGCAACAACCGGTGAGGAAAAGACACTGCCTAAAAACTACGTTAGCGGCCAGTGCAGGTAACCAAAAAAAAAAAAAAAATAAAAATGCGTGTGACTTCTTATGGGACTTAACTGCTAAGGTCATCAGTCCCTAAGCTTACACACTACTTAACCTAAACTATCCTAAGGACAAACACACACACCCATGCCCGAGGGAGGACTCGAACCTCCGCCAGGACCAGCCACACAGTCGATGAGTGCAGCGCCTTTGACCGCTCGGCTAATCTCGAGCGGCTAACCAGAACACTAATGGCCACAAGGCAGAAAATTCCGCTGGTGCACTTAACTATGGACAAATTAGTTTAATCAATTCCACCTGACGGTGGATATCTCGAACACTTCACTCGTTGTTGCTCGCAGGAAAACCTCCACAACAGCAATGCCGAAACCAACAACGTAATGCTCAAAACCACTCAACCTTCACGTCCTGGGTCGGCGAGCGACGATGCTCGTACCGACCGGACAGCTTCAGACAGACTCCGACACTACGCAGAGTCCGCCAGCGGCCCAACTACACCGCACGTAGACGTCCCCGGACCAACCGACCGACCAACAATCCACCAAAAGTCAGGTTCGGCTTAAGTGATGCGTGGCGGAAACGGTTGGGTGGGCGATGTCCACGCAGGGCTCACTGCTGCTGCAAGCCGGCGACTGGCATGTCCGGGCTGCGCTCCAGACGCGTTGTAACTCACGAACCGAACTGCCGCCGTGAACTGTCCTCCTCGCACGTTCCGACTCACTGCCAGTATGGCGACAAAAGTTGTCAGTTGAAATGACAGCAACTACACATGCAATTTGACAAACACATGCACGAAGACTTGAACGACACTCCACAGTAACTAAGGAACACGAGCCAAGCACGGCTCAAGTCTGATTCACTTATCCATTAGACACAAGAGACGGTCAAATCATGTAAAAGGGGTAACTATTGATTATCTTTTCCTATTAACACGTCTATCCTCCATAGCATACTTTTGGTAACAGTATTATACGTGGCAGCATAGATACAGGGTTTCTGTTATTTAGGTAAACGCATACTAAATTGCAACAGTAGTGGTAGAGTTATAAAGGGACTGGCTTACTCCCAGGATGACTGGTACATACTTGGCCGAGATTTCAGTGGAACTGTTGGAATACATACCGCCTGACAAAAAACGCGAAGCACCTAGCACAAATGATAGGATGTCAATGTAACCTCGTACACACACACAGCATCGGCGCTCATGTAAATTACTGGAACTGCAGTTCTGTGTGACTCATCGACAAGGTTCCAGGCGATCACGTCTGACCACCACAAGATAGAGCCGCTGTACTGTGCACCAAGTGTACCGTAACCCTTCCACATCTACACCTAGCATCCGAGAACAAGCAATGGACTCCCTGCAACATTCTGTGTCATCCGCACCATTGGTCGGAGCCTAAACGTAAGCCAGATTAGGGACTCACCGCTTCATGCATAGGCTTCCGTTAACCACAACACAAACGTTAGCGTTTAGAGTGGTACGGTTACCGTGATTTCTTCAGGAACGACTTCAGGTCATGGCATTTTTCAACAGAAAGGTTCTCCTCGACACGTGGCACGTATCTCTATGAATTGACTATGGGATATTGAGATACTCTTGTGGCCAGCGGGATCCAAAGATCTATCTCTGATCGAACAAGTGCGGGACCTGCACCCAGTGCCAGTTTTTGGGGTATCAAGGGCCTGTCACAAGAAGCGGGATCCACCGATCTATTCCTGACCGAACATGTGTGGGACCAGCGCAGTACCAATTTTTGGGATATTAAGGGCCAGTTACTACATTTGTGGGCCAGTTGTATGTGTCAGGAGAGGATACAAATGCCTTATGACGCACTTCCCAGCATACCTCCAGGCCAGAGGGAGTGAACGTAATAGTGATAAGTTGGTTCATACTGCTAAGTTATTTGTTCATTTGACTCAGCTTTGCAATCACTCAAAGAACATCACATACTCTCTCAACCCATGCGTCTCACGTCATTTCCTCCTAGCATTCTGGGTGTTTCAATTTTCTTAACGCGCAGAGTATATATATGTATTTATGTATTTCCAATGACTTTGAGTTTTTCTTTCAAAAAAGAAACCGGTTTGTTATGACGACGTAATAAACTGATGTCTTCCAGAGAAATATGGTGTTGCTATGATGATGGTAGTCATCATTTGGGACTGCCACGGAGGTAAGATGGATGATAAAAAGGAGTCTTTAATTTTGAGGTGTAAATCAGGAGCGGATAATGAGCGATGTTGTCCGAAACTGTTTTGTATAGGCAAGTTGAAAGGTGAAACGAAAGCTAAAGTGAATATGACTTCTGACATGAAGAGCAAGAGTAGTATTCTGTGAAAGCTTTAACAATGGGTAAATTTCTGGGCGGATTTCAGCTCAGGTAGGGGTGAATGGTTAAAGTATATTTGTGGTAGGATATGAAAGTATATAGTTGTAAGGTTGGGGCAGAGTCCTAGAGATGATATTCAGAAATGAAACAGTTAGGTTGTTTATGTGAGGATCTTTATAAGAAGAAATCCGAAGGTGTTCAATGTGGGAGAGGAGAGGGTGGAAACTGGTAAGTTGATGTATGGTACGAAAGGCCAGGTAGAGAGCAAACCGTTTGAGGATTTGGAGGGAGTCATAGAATTTAGGGAAGCAGGAATCTAGGTGATATTGGCATAAGTCATTTTCAGTTTAATACCTTGTAGATGTCGGACACGGTCGAGCGATGCAGTCCCTATGTTTAGCTAATTAGTAATTTCAATATATTGTGGTCTTTTCGTACACGGTTAGTGTTAGCATGTTTATGTTAGAGGGTCAATGCGACGTAATTTAGTATTTTATGAACTAGCTACAACCTTTGTATCTGGTGGTGAGGAAGAACTTATGGGGACAGTGGCCGCGGATAGTATATCCTATTCTACTGCGTAGGACTTGGAACGGTTAATCCCATGGACCAAGTTTTCTCGATCGTTTCTGCGCGTTGTACCCAGTTTAATGGAAGCAATCGGTTAACGGCCTTTGGTAAAATTATATTCGTTCATGTGTCATCGTTGGGAATTTATCGAGATTTGTCCTGGGTTACATTTATCCCAGGATAATTTATACCATGAAACTGCATTTTCATTTCATTCGAGGGCAATCTGCACCCTGTATAAACAGATGGCGTCGATGTCAATGGATCGATGAATTTAATTTTTACATTTTATTTATACAACATAAGTAAAACCTGCGGCAGTTTTCTTTCTATGTTGTTTTGTGTGTTATGTGGGAGAGGGGGGAGGGGAGGGCGGGTCTTTACAAAGAATGAGCTGGACTTTTGGATGGTCTGTGGTCATATAAATTGACCAGAACAGGCAGTAGTTGTTAAATCGGTTCCTCCATTTTCAGCATTTGAGGAATAAGTAGCTAAATTAAACGTGTATCTTCAAGACGATTTATTTGATGAACTTCCCTTTAAAGCAGCTGAACACATCGAGAAAGTATACTACTGGGACGTCGAAAATAAATTAAAGTTGTACGAAATATTAATTGCAATATCAGTTAACCGTCGCTTCCATGGATATTCTCGCTACGCATTTCAGACGATTCTATTCTCTAATGTCTGTCTATTTCTGATGTTTAGATGTCTAGGTGTCTTGTCTTTAGGATGGGCATGTGGAATGCTGTTGCTTGTGTAATCAACATAATGTAAAAATGACTGATCACAGTTATTTACGGGATGCAGTTGATATCCACAACTGTTTCATTTGGGCTTAACCTAAAATCTCAAATAGTCAACTGTAATGGACGTATCCTAATCATAACCAAACTTTCTCAGCAAATTTTTAGCATGTTTAATGAGGAATGCAGCCTATTTTGTGTGTTTTTTGCTCCTATGGGAGATATATGAGTGAATTCTTCTACACCAGGAACCGAACAGTACCTGCATCTATACTCTGTGAATCACTGTGCAGTGCACTGCAACGGGTACTTTTTATTGTACCTTATATTGAGGTTTCCCCGCTTTCAACTCAGGTACGAAGCATGGGAAAAATGGCTACTAGTACGTCTTTCTTTGTGCGAGGTGTAATTTACATTTTTTACGTTATCGATCTACACAACATGGAAAAGTAGAGGGCTGACGATATTTGTAGTTTTGGCTCAGAAAGACTGTTCTAGATGTATTCTAAGCAGATTCTTGCTAGATATAGAGTGCTCATCTCCAATTGTTCGGCAGTTACGATGTTTCAGCATTTGTGATACACTGTCTCACCAGCCACGTTGGCTGGCGAATTTAACAGTGCCCTCCACTTTATATGTCTGCTTTTGCAGGTGAATGGTCAGCGTATGTGGCTGCCATATGGAGGACCTGGGTTCGATCACGGTACTCCCAGAGATTTTTGCTTAGTAGGAGGACAGGAACGGTGTGCAGTTACCCTCGTGACTTTACAGAAGCTCTCCTGCGAACCTTGCGGAACTAGCACTCCTGAAAGAAAGGAAGTTTCATATCAGCGCACACTCCGCTGCAGAGTGAAAATCTCGTTCTGGAAACATCCCCCAGGCCGTGGCTAAGCCATGTCTCCGCAATATCCTTTCTTTCAGGAGTGCTGGTTCTGCAAGGTTCGCAGGAGAGCTTCTGTAAAGTTTGGAAGGTAGGAGACGAGGTACTGGCAGAAGTAAAGCTGTGAGGACGGGGCGTAAGTCGTGCTTGGGTAGGTCAGTTGGTAGAGCAAAGGTCCCGAGTTCGAGTCTCGGTCCGGCACACAGTTTTAATCTGCCAGGAAGTTTGATATACGTTTTGCCGCTCGCTAAAGGAACCTGGCGACTTCCTGGCGTCATGGGGGGAGGGAGAGGGGTTAAGTCTTGCTGCCTTTAAAAACGTACATCAGCCATACTGTCTGCATCGTCCCAGCTTCTAACATTAGAAAGCATGAAGTTTTATGACCTTCCCATCATTTGCACGAGAGCTCAATTTACAGCAGTCTCTCTTCTTCCTCCAGCCACTTCAGCCATCCAGACACTACTACGGACTGTCGCCTGGTACAAGTATGTTTTGAGAACCTGCACACTCCTGTCGAACCCTAAGCAAGAGAGCTTCGGCCAGAAGTCTTTCCACATGCAAAATCCACTGAGTGATGTTTCCCAAAATCACTCATATGGCCAAGCCGCTGCACTCAGCAATTACGGACCTCACTCGTTTCTCTGCCTACTCTCCATCGCCTCAATTACAGTCCCTCAGGTACACGTTCTTTACAGGTTAAACATTCTGCACACATTTCCCCATGTAAAAAAGTTATAAAGCACACATAGCAAAAGTAATGCTGGTGGACACCGAGATCATGACCTAAAATATTAATGTTAATCTGACTGATACTGTTGTTAAAGTGAGTGCCGTGTCCGCTCTCACTATAGTCAAAGAATACAACACTTTTTCTAGATTTCACAACTCTTCATTACTCCACATTAAGAGGGAGTTGTTTTTCTTTAGCTAGGCTCATGATAGATACTACTGCAGTTTTAACTGGATGGAATTTCCTCATATTTCACTGAAAAACGTGCAAAGGGCTTGAGACTGACACTAGTAACATCCACTTAAACATTAACGTATAACACAAACACAGCCCTAGCCACAAAAATTACAAAGCCAGGAAGGATATCAAGCAATGAAATTCTATTTTATGCTCGTATGCAGTCTAGTAGAAGGAATCTGTGACGGTACCTAACGGTTACTGCTAGCGTAATTGCTCTTCCAAACAGCATCCCTTTTGAGCAAACCAGTTGCATGTTTACCTGTTGTTACTCGTGCTTTAGGTACTTAGCCTATACAAGCTCTGGTTAAAAGGAATAGATCGATGTAGACATAGGGTGAAGCCGTGCATGTCTGCTTTTCATGCCCCAACGTTAATTCACTGCCAATAATAACCTGTAGCTGTGGTCTTGCAGTCAAATAGTCTATGCACTGCCCAGACTAGCGATTTAATGAAATACACAAAAATACAAAATAAAAGTTAATCTGATAATTAAATAACAAGGGTTCTATTCTAATGTCTATAATTTCTGTAGACGACAGAGCATTATATCGAGTAATGTTTATGCAAGAAAGGAAATCTAAAATGAAGGGGTAGTGTTTATATGATATTGAATTAAAATACAGACAGAAAATCATCTTATCAAATGCAGTAAAGTTATGTCAAGAGTGTTATGAGAATGGTAGCAAAATCCCCAAACTAAATAGTTACCAAAGATACGAGAAAATTAAGACCATTTCGTGATCACAATACATTAAATATCCATCACCTCAAAACCGTTCAGAATTCAGCATCATGATTCACCAATTAACATATGCCATGAAGAGAATAGTAGCTCATACTCCGTCTATCGTTAGTTCTGTAATACTAAAGGATAAAGTTAAGAGTGAGTCAGTGGAGCACATTCAGACCTCTCAAATAGCCCCTTCAGAAGTTAAATTACGGTTGCGGCTATTCACCAACCAAAATCTATCATGTCTATGACTGAATTATGCACATTACCTCAGGCAGGTCTGCCTTCTTCAGAAATTCGACATAAAGTGCCCAGAATCGCTCCCTTGAGCTCTTCACTCGAAAAACCCTGTTTCCATTTGGCTGCCAAAGTGTCAGCTACTGTCTCATTTTTCATTGGCTGGCGACCATCCCTACCGAAAATAGATCGTTCTTCATTCTACAGACATGATCTGACTGATCTTAATCGTGTCTTGACTAAGCTAATATATTGGAACAATATTTCGAAAAAGAGATATTATAAACATTCAGTCACACTCAGATCATTCACAATAAATGGAAAAATACGTTTGACCGTAATTAAATAAACCAGTATTCTCTCCCAAGTGCACTCACTGTAAATGACAAAAGACTGTCATTAAACATTATTTAAGCAATTATTTAAGCCTGCTAGTCAGAAGCGCCTTTTGACACTCTTTTATAAAGGTAGCGTCAGCTAACACATGCTATAGACCACTTCTTCAATTACGATAATTAAGTATTGTCAGTTGTAATAAATATTTAAATAAAGTTGCTGGCAAAATAGAAAATTGTTCCTTAAATAAATACACAAGTATCACAAAATATGAGGCACTCATGCTATATTCATTTGTTGTATAACATTTTTTGCATAATGAAAATATATAAAAAACGCAATAAATCAAGAAATAAAATAGATATAGATATGTAGCTTTCAGAGATGTAGCTACAGTGGAATGCTATCAGCTGAGATATCACACGCTGAAATCACTTGTAGCATTTAAAAGTTGTTAATTCAGCGATTCATTGTGAAAATGTTTATTCGCTGTGAAATATTGACTTCTGTACTTTTTAAGATGTTGAAATATTTTTGTGTCATTGGTTGTGCCGCATTTTTATGAGGGTATGGATATATTCAAATTTCCTTTAATACTTGACAGTGAATTATTGTAGACTCTTATAAAGCTTTAAGAAGCCGTCTTTCAGCTTGTCTGACTCTCCACCATTTGTAGGAGCATTGTCTTTCCTACACAAAGGCCATGCGACCAATAGCTGTCCAAATTTCCAGCTCTGTGATTTACCCGTTTCCACCGTTCCCGGGGACATGTTCCTTGCTCTGTATCTGAGCTCGCCTGGAGTGGTCATGTGACATCCTCATCCCGTCGACTTGCACCCAGCCAAGCAAGCAAATTCAGCTCTCCTCAATGGCAGCCCTAGGTGGAGGAATAACTATCCCACATACTCATAACGTTGCAGATCTATAGTCGAGTTTTTAGGTGGTTTGAGAGTGCACAGGGTGTGAAATTTAGTACAGAAAGCTGTCATCTCTGAAAGCAGCGAAAGCTCTAAACCTGCTAGGCATCATGTTATTCTAAGCTTCGATGCCACAATTCATCAGTCATGTGGTTCACAAATGGTGGATGTGTCTTGGTAGTCCGTGGCAGTGGGTGAGCAATCTGGAGGATGTGTTTCCCAGACAATAGTTGGAAATGGTTTAGGACAGCATCTAAAATATTCGGTCTTATATTATCTTGTTGTAAGATAACATTTCACAGTCCTCGCAGGTAGGGGACAGCCACTGAACTTAAAATGTCAAAAAATGTAATGCCAGATGTCCAAATTATTGAATAAGGGAACCGAAGATTATTGTGTTGATTATCGATTAGCTCTCCACACCATTGCGACAGATGCTGGGTAGTACGATTATGGTGATGAATAAAGTCTGGTAATGTTACTTCCTGAGGTCTGTGTACGCAGATACTTTCATTGTCAAACCATTTTCGAAATGCAGGCCTGTCTGAACAGACCACGCAGTGTTCGCTGGGTATTGCCCTGTTGGCACAGACGTCTACCTGTCCATTCCATTGTTACGTGGCAGGTTTCTCCAAAAACTGTGTTGTAATCTATTTAATAATCCAATATCCAGACCCACCTAGCAAATCAAATCACTAATCCCACTTGAAAACTGCAAGCTATAATAACTGCTGCCAATGACTGCAGGTCTATCTCTTTTTCTTTTGATATAGTGAAGGAGCCTTGTAATTATGAAAACATTGCAGCTTTTAACTGGTTGGAGAATGCTGAAAGTCAGAGTCTTGTGGAGGTAAACGCAGGGAGAACAGTCTGCTGACCAAGAACAGGAGGAAAAGGTAGCAAGGACAGCCAACTTCACTGTGTACAAAGTGAAAAGAATTCTTTTTAGTAGTCTGAAGGATGGGAGAAAAACGTGAGGCTGCGAGCATGGGACCAGCCGTTAGGCCAGATGGAGACCAGATGGAATGCTACTTACTTACTTACTTACTTTTAAGGGCTTCTCCACTCTTCAGTAGTTGCCCTGTATTGTCATTCATGCACTTTCACATATATGGCAGTCTCCCTCTTTCAGATTTCTCTTCTCATCATTGTAATTAGTCGCACTCTCCACGCTTCCTTCCTCCTGGCGACGACTGTTCGAGGATTGCTTCTGGCCATCGTCCTTGCTCCACTTGTTGCACATGGCCATACCATACCACCGAAGAGCTCTATTCTCAATGTCTTTCACGACTGGTTCTTCCATATACATTTCCTCCCTAATTTCCTCATTTCTCCTGCGCTCTTTCAAGGATATCCTGGCTGCCCTCCTAATTCCAACCATCTCTACTGCCTGTATTCCTCTTCTTTGCCACTCTCCAAGGGTCAACACTTCTGCCACATATCTTAGCCCACTTCCCACTACTGTTTGCAGAATTCCTCTTCTTTATTTCTTTTGATATTGCGTGGCTCCGCAGGATTCAGTTTAGCTTTATAATGGCTCCTCTTTCCTGATGGATCCTGAGATCGACATCTGCTTCACAGCTCCCCAAGGAATGGATTATCGATCCTAAGTATTTAGATTGTTATACAGCGTTTATTTGGGTGCTTCTTGTTTCATTTTTTATAGACAGCAGATGTGTGTCATAGATACCAGCCTCTTGGTACTTTCTACCATTCCACAAGCTGACTGAACATTTTACATGTAAGTCGTATCATTTTAGGGGACATATTTCCGAAATTCCATTACAACTTCTCTCGGTCCACCGGTCCACTTGCCTTTCCATTTATTTCCTTCTGCAGCATGTCTTTTACTCCTTCCTCTAGTATAGATTCCGCACTACCTAATACACTGCTTTTGTTATAGACTTATACCACGTGGTCTCTTCTTTTTCCTACGAGAAGTTTTTCAAGTGCTTTTTCCACTTTCTAGTAGGTATAGATTGTATTGAGGGTACGATACTGTCAGCTATTTTCATCTCCCTTATCATTTTCCTTGTATCTGCCGATCTCCTATATCCAAACAAATGCTTAGTTTCCCTCCACACCATCTTCCTCATTTCACTTCCTAAAACTTTCTTGTTAATCTTTTAGCCCTCTTTTTTATGTGCGTTGTATCTATTCCAATCCTCTTCACTCCCAGAGTTTGACCATATGTGGTATAGTTTTTTTCTTTTTGTCAACCACCTCCAACAACTCCATGGTCTACCTCTCAGTCCTTACTCTTTTCTCTCCTTTCCTAAAGCCTCCAATGCTGCTTCCATGATTGACTGTTACAGCAATCCATACAGCTCATTAGGAGTCCAGTCTTCCTCTACTGCAACAAATCTTAGATTTAATCTTTGCCGATACCAACTTTTCACGCTTACTTCTTGTAGCAGATGTATCCTATATTCTAGATCATCCATAGTTCCACCTCCAGCATCCTCCTACTTCCACTCCTCTTTTATCCTGGTTGCAATCAGAAAAGCACTTTCTGTTGCAACTATAAAATAGTTTGAGGTACAGTTTATTCATATTTTTACCTTTACATCTTACATCTTAATTACTCGCTGCCTCTGCAATATTATAGAGTCTATAAATGATTTCAGGTTCCCTGACGGATTGGCCCATGTGTACTGATGTATTTCTTTTTGCTAGAATCCACCATTTATAACAGTACACTTTTGAACGTAACAGAAGTTAATCAACCTCCTTCCGTTATCGTTTTCTACAGCTGGAATATTTGTTCAAAATTTTTAAAGAATTTTGTAAAGTGTTAGCTCATAATTATTTTTGTTGGACATCTTATCATTGACTATATCTAGAAATCTGATATATGGGGGGGGGGGGGGGGGGGAGGGGGGAGAGTTTTCTGCTTTCTTCCCCATGCCAAGAGAGATATTTCATTGGTTAACCATGGCAAAATCTGTAACAGTAAGGTATTTATTAGTATGTTTATTAAATTATCTGCTGCAGTTGACCAGCGAGATTCCGATCCTATCAGAACCAGCACTTCTCCTCAGAATACATTTCTCCTCAGGCGTCATCGATCACACTTCATCTCAGAGCCTGTTCTTAGGGCACTGTAAATGTCACCGCTCCGCAGGACTTAAGGCAGTATGCTTGGTCTTAGAGCTACAGAGTGAGGTGTCTGAAACTTACAGCAGAACTCAGATGCTGGGCTGAACGTATAATTCTCAGTCACTGCTGAGGACGTCTTCTGTTGTCGTACATCATTAGAGTGGTAAGCATGTGCCATATCTACATTCTCAGACGCGTGGCGAGTGAATCAGGGATTCATTTTGCTGATCTCATTATGCTAAACTCAGTTTCGACTGAGGCGAGAGTAATATTTTTGATTATGCTTTCCTGGATTCTTTCTTTAAGTTATTAACTTTCTCCGCAGTTAACTGGCATATTTGCGATACAATTTTATCATCACTTCTATCATGTATCCACTCACCCGTGCCAAGGCTATCGAACATGCTTCCAGTTCCTTGTTCGCTTATTAATTGACGGTAGTTTTGATCAGTAGACAAAACATTTTAAGTCATTTACCAATAAATCAGACTGTTATAGTGACCATTTACTTTCTTTCATAGTTAGATGGAGTCCATTATCAATATCTTTGAGGTGCAGTTCCATACTATCATGCTTTATAGGATCACCCCTGATAATGTCATTGGATAAGCAGGCATCAGTGGTCTAAGTGTAGCGTCTTTGTTTAGTAATGAAAATATCGTTGGTCCAGGATTCGAAACCCACCACTGTTTGAAACTTGATTAATAATCAGCATTGGCGGCCGAAGACTTCCGGCATAAGGAGTCACCATCATTGTGCCAACCGCCTTGTCAAAGAGGGCGGAGGAGCGGATAGAAGTTCAGGCCACTGTCTTGTCCTTGGGGAGGGAAAATGCCCCTAAAGGTGGACGAATCAATAATGATCAACGGCATGAGGATGCAGAAGGCAAGGTAAACCACTGCATTAATGGCACATAACGTGTCTGCATAAGATATGTGGCCTGAAACCGAAAAAGTTTCATGATGATCTCTCCATTGGCAAAAGATGCCGGAAAAGCCTTGCATTCGCATCTCCGGGAGGGGAGTGCCAATTGGGACGTGATCATGAGAAAATGGTTGAATTACTAACGAAAAGATAAAGTTCTACCAATTGAGGCGTGGTATGTCGAACGTTGTAAGGAAGCTATAAAATCTGAAAGGGGAAATGCAAAGGCTCAGTATAGATATAGCAGGAGTCAGTGAAGTGAAATGGAAAGAAGACAAGAATTTCTGGTCAGATGAGTATAGGATAATATCAACAGCAGCAGAAAACTGTATAACCGCCGTAGGATTCGTTATGAATAGGAAGTTATGCCAGAGAATGCGTTACTATGAACAGTTCAGTGACAGTGTTGTTCTCATTGGAATCGACAGCAAACCAACACCGACAACGGTAGTTCAGGTATACATTCCGACGTCGCAAGCTGAAGATGAAGAGATAGAGAAAGCATATGACTATATTGAAAGGGTAATACAGTTCGCAAGGGGAGTTGGAAACCTAATAGTCATAGAGGACTGGAATGCAGTTGCAGGGGAAGGAGTAGAAGAGAATACGGGATTGGAATGGGGAATGAGAGAGGAGAAAGATTGAGTTCTGTAATAAATTTCAGCTAGTAATAGCGAAATATTGTTCAAGAATCACAAGAGGAGGAGGTGATACGGGAACATTTCAACTACTCCTAAATCAGGAGCAGATGTGGACTCAGATCACAGTACACTAGGAATAGGTAGAAAGACTGTAACTGCGAAGAAACCATGGGTAACATAAGAAATACTTCAGTTGATCGATGAAAGAAGGAAGTACAAAAATGTTAAAGGAAACTCAGAAATTCAAATCGCTGAGGATTGAAAAAAAACAGGATATGCAGTTAAGCTAAGACGAAATGGCTGCATGAAAAGTGTGTAGAAATCGAAAAGAAAATGGTTGTCTGAAGGAGCGACTCAGCATATAGCAAAGTAAAAGCAACCCCCAGTGAAATTAAAGCAAGAGTGATAACATTAAGAGTGCAACATGAATTCCACTGTTAAATGCAGAGGATAGAGTGGATAGTGAAAAGAGTACACTGAAGGCCTCCGTGAGGGGAAAGATTTGTCTGATGTGATAGAAAAAGAAACAGGAGTCGATTTAGAAGAGATAGGGGTCCAGTATTAGAATCAAAATTTAAAAGAGTTTTGGAGGACTTAAGATCAAATAAGGCAGAATGGATGGATAACATTCCATCAGAATTTCTAAAATCATTGGGGAAAGTGTCAACAAAACGACTATTTACGTTGGTGTGTAGAATGTATGAGTCTGGCAACATACCATCTGACTTTTGGAAAAATATCACCCATACAATTCAGTAGACTAAAAGAGCTGACAAGTCCGAAAGTTATCGCACAATCAGCTTAACAGCTCATGCATCCAAGTTGTTGACAAGAATAATATACAGAAGAATGGCAAAGATAACAGAGGATATGTCAGACGACGGTCAGTTTTGCTTTAGGAAAGGTAAAGGGGCCAGAGAGGCAATTCTGAAGTTGCAGTTGATAAGGGAAGCAAAACAAAAGAGAAATCAAGATATGTTCATAGGATCTGTCGACCTAGAAAAAGAATTCGACGATGTAAATAGGTACAAGATGTTCGACATTCTGAGAAAAAGAGGGGCTAGCTATAGGAAGAGACGTGTGATATATAATACGTTCAAGGCGAAGCGGGAATAATAAGAGTGGACGACCGAGGACGAAATAATCTGATTAAAAAGATTGTAAGATAGGCAGTCTTTCGCCCCTCCTGTTCAATCTGTACATCGAAGAAGCTGTGATGAAAATAAAAGAAAGGATTATGATTAAAATTCGTCATGAAAGGATGTCAATAATTTGATTCATTGATGACTTGCAATCCCGAGTGAAAGTGAGGAAAAATACATGATCTGCTGAATGGAATGAACAGTCTAATGAGGACATATTGGATTGAGAGTAAAGCGAAGAAAGACGACAGTAATAATATGTAATAGAAACGAGAACAGCATGAAACTTAACACTAGGATTGAAGGCCACGAAATAGATGAAGTTAAGGAATTCTACTACCTAGGCAGTAAAATAACCAATGACGGCCGGAGCAAGGAAGACATCAAACACAGACTAGTGCTGGTAAAAATGGCATTCCTGGCCAAGAGAAGTCTGCTAGTATCAGACATAGGCCTTAATTTGAGGAAGCAACTTCCGAGAACGTACATTTAGAGCACAGTATTGTATGGTAGTGAAACATGAACAATACTAATTATAATCCGCCTTGATTGCAAAAATGTTTATTCACGTGACTTGTTTTGGTTCCTCTAGAAACGTTTTCGGATCTGAAACGACCCGTCAGCGACGTTGGGTGCGCCGGCCGTGGTGGCCGTACGGTTCTAGGCGCTTCAGTCCGGAACCGCGGGACTACTACGGTAGCAGGTTTGAATCCTGCCTCGGGCATGGATGTGTGTGATGTCCTTAGGTTAGTTAGGTTTAAGTAGTTCTAAGTTCTAGGGGACTGATGACCTCAGATGTTAAGTCCCATAGTGCACAGAGCCATTTTGAACACTCTTTTTTTTTTTCGTTGGGTGCTGCGTGCACCATCTCTCATCCTTCGGCTTGGACCTCTGTGCGCGACAATGATCATCTCAGTGAGTCGTGAAATAGCGAGAACCATGGAAGCAGACCATGGAGGAAAACAAGTCTATACCAGCGCCATGGCTATATAAATCGCATTTTGTTTTCGATAGTACAAAAATGATAATTTTATTTTGTATTTTAATTTTGACAAGTACAGATTTTAACCTTGACAACTACAGATTTTAACTAAGTATTTTTAGAGATAAAAGTAAAGTAGAAAAATCTACTTACCAGACGCCACCTGTCGATAATAGTTTTATAATTAATATAAATGACGTGCATTATGATAACCAATTTAATGTGACGCAGCATGTGAAGGTTGCTGTGTGTGGACGGGTTACTCATGTAACCGAAATCACAGGCACGTTCTGGTACATTTGATGCTGATCGGATAGGATGAAAAAGGTTTGCATTTGTGAAATAGTAAATTAGTATTATTGTCGCTTCAGATCTGAAGATGGTTCTAGAGTAACCGAAATCGGTCACGTGAATAAACATTTTTGCAATCAAGACGGGTTATAATTAACACCAGTGATTGCGGTTTGCCATCAGACATTATGTCTGTTTTTGCAAACATGAACAGTAAGAAAAAAGGAACAGAAGATAATCGAAGCATTTGACATGTGGTGCTACAGAAGAATGTTGAAAATTAGGTGGACTGGTAAGCTAACAAATGAGGAGGAAAGGAATATGTAGAAAACGTTGATAAGGAGAAGGGACAGGATGATAGGACATTGTTAAGACATAATGGTATGACTTCCACGTTACTAGAGGGAATTATAGAGGGCAAGAACTGTAGAGGAATACAGAGACTGGAATTCATCCAGCAAATAATTGAGGGCATAGGTTGCAAATGCTACTCTGAGATGAGTTTTGCACAGAAATTCAATCAGAAGACTGATGACTCAAAAAAAAAAAAAAAAGCCATTATCCACTTCGTTTTCTTTTAATTCGCTTGATCTTATGGGGAGGTTTCTCTCTCTGTGGGTAACCAGGGATGTAATTGATAGCATTTCAGGAGTATGCTAAATTGCTCATCCGACACCTCATAGAGTTCTTGTCTTGCTGTGACAAATCCATTTTCTGTCTGAAGGTATGCGATGAGGATGTACGATCGTTCACGGTTGCTCTAACAATATGTTTGTGTTGTCAGTGGCTTGACATTCAGGGTCACTCACATCCTGCATGACATTCAGTGCGGCCCTCCAGAACCCATCGATTTCATATTCGCAAGGGTCGGAGGATCCTGAACAACATGAGCAACGATAACGCCCACGTATAATTCTATGATCGTGCCACTGATGAATTCCAGTATATGCTGGCAGACGAATCTACCTCTGAAGTATAATACGATATTCTCAAAACCAACCATAATTCAAATGCGATTTCTGATTGAAACCCTGTATGTATTATTCCCTTACTTACACAATGAAGATGGCCTTACTCCTATTTGCGTTTATTTGTTGCGCTGAAATGCTGGTCATTTGCATATCCAAGGTATACTTCACCCCAGTTTTACGTTTGTTGCATGCTGCGGTCGTGGTTTTGGCCAGCAGTTTATTTATTGTCTGTTGAGGATAATGTGCTGCGACCTGTCTGTCAGGGAATTTAGTCACCGCAGGTTTGCTTACTTCGTCGTCAAGCAGTACGGTTGCTTAGAGCCCGCGTGGCCTCTGGGCGGATCGTGTATCGGTTCCTCCTCCGGACCAGTGCGAGGGTCATCGCGGCTGACATTCTGGAGCAAGTAGGGCGCGCGCTACGGCCTTGCACTGTGCTGCTGGCGAAAGTGGCATGGCCGGCCCCGCCTAGGGCCAGCGGCCGGCGCCGCTTTCCTGCCCGCCGCCCCCGCCGCCCACCGCTGCCCATCGCAGATGCGGGACGGACGTCGGCATCTCAGAAGCTGCCCCCGGCCCAGCCGACGGAACCGTCCGCTTTCTCACGATCCGGTGCTGCGATAACAGCCGGTCAACTACTTCCGGTGGCCGCTTGCTTTCCATCTGTACATGACTACAGTAAAGAGACCAATTCCGCAGAGTAATATGGCTAAGTGCTCAGAACCGAAAAAAATTGACAATTGCAATGTAATTTCGGGAGCATTTCAAGGGATTGTTACAGGGTTGCTACTGTTTGCAATTCGTATGAAGGATAACATCGCAGGCCGCGTCGCGCTGTTCAGAGATGATACTCTTGTGAACAGGCAGATTGCAGCATCTGTTATGTGTAGCGTAATGCAGGAAGATCTGCAGAGGATCGACGATTCATGCAGGAGCAGGCATTTGACCCTTAACCGAAATAGACTGTCCAGTCATGTTCTTGTGGCCACGGTTCATTTTAGACGTCAACCTGCAATAACCACTCACAGACTGGAGGTGGTAGCACTAACAATGGTGGATACATAAAGGGTGTCGTAGGAATGTGTATAAGACAGTGCAGTAGTTGTAATGCGGAAACGAAGCGACTTATCTGATATCCAAATGGGTATGATCAATTGTTTCTAGGGCCAAGAGTAGAAGCATTTCCGAAACAACAAAGTTTTAAAGCGTTTGTAGACTGCCGTGGTTAAAGTATACAGTGCAAAGAAAAATGGCGCAATCCAAAACCAGCGCAGAGACAACTGTGATGCACCACGGACCATAGGTGATAGAACGAGGGCTGCGGAGATGTGCAGCTGTCGAGCAATCATTGCTACCAACAGTGTCTCCTCAACGACCGTTCAGCTGTCTCCTCAAACGCGTTGCTGCGCATGGGCCTCCGCAGCAGGCTCCTGTTTAATGCACCCACCCTGACTACTGTTCATCGGCGTTGGAAGCTGGAATTCGCAATTCGATGTTCACTGAATGGTGACAGGTGGCCTTTCTAGATGAATCACCTTTGATGAACCATCAGACCGATGGCCGTTGACGTGTACGGAATTAACAATAATCATCGGAAGGCTCCAGCCTGGAGGAGGCAGCGTTTTGGTCTGAGGAATGTGTTCGTGGTATTATCTGGGTGGTCTCGTCATTCTCGAAGGCTCACTGTTATGTGTGTGCTTGGGGGGAGGGGGGGGGGGTTGAAAGACTAGAGAAAGAGACAGATACAAAGTTGGTATGTTCCATACGTCTGGACTGCAGCAATTTCAACCAAACTTAGTGCCTACCTTACTTATTATCAGCAAAAAAATACGGTTCGATGGTTCGAATAAGACACCACTTGCACATTTAGAAATAGGTCCGGACACTTTATTAATATTCAGTGTCGCTAAACAGGTTCGTGAGTCCTGGTGACTTTTAATCCCACAGGATACAGGTGCCTGCAGGAAGGAGTGACGTATAAACTATAACTCTGGACAGGATGGACTCATCTGAACTGTACTTAAAGCACGTATGACTTGTTCTCGGGACGATCTTCAACCGGAAGATCGATTTGATTGTGTTTCTTCGCACTTGTGTATCACGCGAAAGTATCATCAACTATGCTTTAGTAAGATGGCTGCCATATTTTAATTGCGAATTAATTCTCGTGTAATAATTAGCAGAGAATCGTAAAAGAGTGATTACTGAAGTTAGTCTTGTTAAAGGAGGTAAACAAAATTTAATCAGTTTATACTGCTGAATTATTATACTGGAATCAGGAAGCAACGGCTGCGGTCGTGGTAGATTTACACTCCGCCTTCACATATCGCGTCATCGTCACGGAAGGCAGTTGGTGCTGCGAAGGAGAAAATATTATTTCCGCTGATAAAAATAGTGACAATGCTCCTGTGGCAAGTGCTATGTCTTGTTTGAACAGTGAAATAAGTAATCCTGTAGTTGAGATGACTCAGTAACAAGAATGTTCAAGGTTATGATAAAAAAGTGTTACGTACGAGAGATCAGACGGTTCCACTTGCGACTCCCAACAGCAATAATAATGACGATGTTTCTTAATGTAACACGGAAAATGAAACTGATGCAGATCAGGATCGATGCTGACAAATTCAAACGTAGCATCAGCACCACGAGAAAAGTTGCACAGACCCGATGTAAGCCCACAGATAGAAGTCCAAACATTGGGTATTTAGAAAGCAAAGTAGATAATGCCGGAGGGTTACATCCTAAGTCACTAGGCAAAATTATTGACGATCGTATGCCAAGGATCAGTGGCTACATTTTCAATATCTCAGAGGCGGGTAGAAACAAATTAAAAGTTGAGAACATCTCTTCAGCAACTTCAGATTGCCTTGTACAGTTACAAGCGCTATATGAGTAGAATTTTGAGTTACATGTTTCCCAAACTATATGATGCTGAAGCAGGGAGTAATTCGAGGTGAGTATACTGAACTTTCTGAGGCAAAAATTTTGGAAGCATTATCCTCCAATGTCCGTATCACCAAAATAAAGCGAAAGACGAAACGTCTTACCCAGAACACCGTATGTCTTGTTACAAATTTGCAGACATTTATCCTGGCTGTTCACTCTAAAATATTTTAGCAACATATTTACAATCATAGCAAACGTTGTGAAATTACGCAGTACATCCCAGAAATGAAACACTGTTTCGCGTTATTTACGTTATGGTCATATCGTATGTCGATGTGACGGTCAACGTACTAGGGAATACTGGCACAACGTCAGTATCTCTTGCGTACATTGCGGTGAGGGGTACGAAGACACACACAAAAGAAATTTAGAGGGTTTCTATTTAGGAACTGAGTTAATGAAATAACGACTCAAAAAAATGTACCTTTAAAGAGACTGAGAATTATTTACGCAATACAACACATTATCGTGCTGTTTTATCTTTCCCTGTGTCTGCAAATATTAACACATCTGAAACGCTACACTATTGACCTATAGACATGAGAAAGAAAGCAGATTTGCCGCTCCGTCTCCTTTTTTCTGCACCAACAGCTACACCAGAAACAAAAAGGATTCTAGGGACTTCCAGAATCATTCGGTAAATACGTACTACATGTATCAAAAAACTGCAAAACCACCCACTGATAATGCGGAGTAAGGGCAGAAACCACACATATGCTCAGCAAACTAAAGAATAATGGAGGCTATCATTGAAACACACTATATTGTTAATTGATCCACGATGAATTTTTGGAAGTGCGATCCTAGGTAACACACTCTCTCCACCATTAGAATGACAGACTGAAGCTGTTCGGGCTTCAGTGACATTCTGGGTGAACAACTGTGCAATTTAGTATTTAACTGGGTAGAACTGAAAATCTACTAACATCAAGTTATGCATTTTAACATTTTACAGTGCAACAGTCACTCCGTTATTTAAAATAAAAAAGTTTAGTGAGACTATTACAGGAGAGCTGCCTAGCAGTTGCAGCAATATCAGAAACATGGCTCCAGCCGAATAAATAATTTTTACTCATACGCTGTACTGGACAAAGAACTGATAGAGATGGTGAAAGAGGAGGAGGAATAGAAATCTTAGTAACAGGCTACATAATCCTCAACCAAAAAGCCTTCAATCCGTATAATCTGCCAGTGCAAGGTGTGGGTACTAGGAATGAACTAAACAATATGCTAATATATTTTGTATCGATGTGCATTCAACCAAGAACTCTGGCAAACTATAAACAATGTTTCAATCGGATTATCTCTTAAACTAATCTACAGAATTAAATCTTTGCTTTCAAAAAGAAGAATCTATGTGAAGTACAGTGAAAACACCATCGGGCCTCGACAGTCAGCAATGGTTATCCCACAGTGGGTCATACTCAGCCCCCTGCTGCACATAGTATATACGTGAGACCTTCAAAACTGTTTATCGGCAAGAGTAAAAAACCTTTCAATTTGCTGGTGATTTTTTTGTATATAGCAGCTTATTGGGTTGAAAACCAAAAGAAATTACTGATCATGCAGTAAGAAGAATTGTAAATTGGCTGAAAGAGACTTACCTGGAGATAACAACGGAAAAATCATCGTACTTATTCGAAGGGGACTGATGACCTCAGATGTCCCGTAGTGCTTGGAGCCATTTGAATCATTTTAAACTTATTCTAAGAAGAGCTCCGCTTTGCCCTGACAATATGAAGCTTTGTGGAATAACTACCCCATTCAGGTGTCAAGCTAAATTTCTGGGGATGAGATTTCACACGATATTAAGGTGGGAAAATCACAAAAATAATGTTTCTTCTAAAACAGAAACAAAGATGAATGCACTGTGTTGTGTGGCCGGCACACGATGGGGAGCTCATCAGAAAATTCTGCTCACGTAATAGGAATCTAGCGAAAGCAGACATGAATTATGGATGCATAGTTTATCATAATGGTGCAAACTGGACACACTTCAGTATCGCTATATTCGAATATCTACTGGGATCGGGCTACCCTGATCTACGAATGCTCTTCTTGCTGAGCATCAGAAGGGAAAAACTTGTCTCTCACAGGCAAGACTTCCTTTAGTCCACAGATTAATAACGTATTTCTGAGACACCGAACAATTAACTGTTTCACAGGCAACTGAAGAAAGAAGCTATTAACGAACTCACCTGAATGATGGAACTTATAGGAAAATGAAATACAGAATTACGAAATCTTACCAGAAGTCCCAGCATCATTTATGGATCGATATGGAAAACTAACGACTTTCGATAATATCGTACGATACAAAAAGTCTCCAAAGTTGAAGATCGAAATTATCGTCATTTTCCTGAATTCGAGGAAGATTTATATGAATGAATCGAAGACCGTCGAAGGTGACATAATACCCGTGCGTAGTAGGGTATATAACCTTCCACAAAACTATCAAGGCCTATATTCACTAATTACGGAGAACACAACCTGGTAAAGGAAAGCCATCGCAATTGGGGAAGCTGTAAAATGCGGCAGATCTTGCATATGTAGCAGTTTGGTGGTACCAACCGATTTCGTAAGTGTACTGAACAGCCCCAAAACATCAAGTGGGTGTATAAGTAGGAAGGAGGAGATGACCTGTAAAGCGTAATAGTGGAATGTAGTAGCAAGTTTAACCGTACTTTGTACATATATCACTTACTACCTGAAAAAACACTTAGGGTGTATAATCATATTTTGTGTTAAGCTAATATTACAATGAAATTGTATGCCGATGACTTGCTCATTGCTTTCCCGATGGATAAACTGCCATTATAACCGAGCGGAGCGTTAAACGCACCTGAAGATGTCAATAACTTGCTTCGAAGAAAGAGTTTGGGGATTTCATACTGGTATGCGACGTATAACAAGAGAAATATTTCCTCCATTTGTAAAATAATTTATTTTCTAGTTCGTATCCTGTATTTATACTTTTAAAACTTTTAAATTAAATAAGTTTGTTTTTAGTCTATAGAGGGATTTCACTCCTGTTTTTGTTTTATATAAGACTGAGGGCAAAGTGATGAGCCGAGGAGACTTACACTCCTGGAAATGGAAAAGAGAACACATTGACACCGGTGTGTCAGACCCACCATACTTGCTCCGGACACTGCGAGAGGGCTGTACAAGCAATGATCACACGCACGGCACAGCGGACACACCAGGAACCGCGGTGTTGGCCGTCGAATGGCGCTAGCTGCGCAGCATTTGTGCACCGCCGCCGTCAGTGTCAGCCAGTTTGCCGTGGCATACGGAGCTCCATCGCAGTCTTTAACACTGGTAGCATGCCGCGACAGCGTGGACGTGAACCGCATGTGCAGTTGACGGACATTGAGCGAGGGCGGATAGTGGGCATGCGGGAGGCCGGGTGGACGTACCGCCGAATTGCTCAACACGTGGGGCGTGAGGTCTCCACAGTACATCGATGTTGTCGCCAGTGGTCGGCGGAAGGTGCACGTGCCCGTCGACCTGGGACCGGACCGCAGCGACGCACGGATGCACGCCAAGACCGTAGGATCCTACGCAGTGCCGTAGGGGACCGCACCGCCACTTCCCAGCAAATTAGGGACACTGTTGCTCCTGGGGTATCGGCGAGGACCATTCGCAACCGTCTCCATGAAGCTGGGCTACGGTCCCGCACACCGTTAGGCCGTCTTCCGCTCACGCCCCAACATCGTGCAGCCCGCCTCCAGTGGTGTCGCGACAGGCGTGAATGGAGGGACGAATGGAGACGTGTCGTCTTCAGCGATGAGAGTCGCTTCTGCCTTGGTGCCAATGATGGTCGTATGCGTGTTTGGCGCCGTGCAGGTGAGCGCCACAATCAGGACTGCATACGACCGAGGCACACAGGGCCAACACCCGGCATCATGGTGTGGGGAGCGATCTCCTACACTGGCCGTACACCACTGGTGATCGTCGAGGGGACGCTGAATAGTGCACGGTACATCCAAACCGTCATCGAACCCATCGTTCTACCATTCCTAGACCGGCAAGGGAACATGCTGTTCCAACAGGACAATGCACGTCCGCATGTATCCCGTGCCACCCAACGTGCTCTAGAAGGTGTAAGTCAACTACCCTGGCCAGCAAGATCTCCGGATCTGTCCCCCATTGAGCATGTTTGGGACTGGATGAAGTGTCGTCTCACGCGGTCTGCACGTCCAGCACGAACGCTGGTCCAACTGAGGCGCCAGGTGGAAATGGCATGGCAAGCCGTTCCACAGGACTACATCCAGCATCTCTACGATCGTCTCCATGGGAGAATAGCAGCCTGCATTGCTGCGAAAGGTGGATATACACTGTACTAGTGCCGACATTGTGCATGCTCTGTTGCCTGTGTCTATGTGCCTGTGGTTCTGTCAGTGTGATCATGTGATGTATCTGACCCCAGGAATGTGTCAATAAAGTTTCCCCTTCCTGGGACAATGAATTCACGGTGTTCTTATTTCAATTTCCAGGAGTGTATATCGCTGAAACAGTAACTGGCGAATACTAGAAACAACGTGGATTATCGGTACAGATTATTCAGTTCCGCACTTAAGTGATTACGATAAAGTTCTGATCGTAGCTCATTACCATTTTATCTGATGTCACTTCAGACGTTTGATTGCGTTTATCATCAGAATATTTACATGAAGAAAGTAAGGCATTAAGGGCTTCAACTTCCACGAGACTTCTCTCAAAGAATACGATTTATAGTTACAATTTGTACACAAGTGTAAAGAACAAATCAGGACCTTGCCGTCATTGATTAAGTCAAGCATTACAGGATTGTTTACCTGGCGATTCAACTGTGTATAGAAAGTACTTCGTTGAGCGATCGTAAATGACTGCGTAAAGATTTGAGCGAAATTTTTACTTGATTTAATGAAAGGCAAATGTGGATAAATTTAAGATAATGAGATAATGGATGTAACGAAGAGGAAAAGGTTTACAGTATCTGATTACAAGATTACTGGTGAACGTCTAGTGCACGTCACATTGAATAAGTATTTTGGAATAATTCTTAGAAGCTACATGACGTGGGATAATCACGTGGAGTCATTGTTAGGGAAGGTGAATCAAGGACGTACGTCTGTGGCAAGGCTTCAGGAATAGCGCGGTGCATCTATAAATGATATCGCGTACAGAACACTAGAGTGATCAGTTCTAGAGTGTTGTTCCAAGTTTTGCAATCCTTATCAAGTAGGTATGAAGGATATCGACCGAATTTAGAGAAGCGCTGCTAGGATCATTACACTTCGGTATTGCCGTTACGAAAGTGTAACCAAAATGCTGGTAGAGGTGAAATGAGAATTCTTGCAGGAAAGACGACGTAGTTCTCGCGAAACCCTGTGGGTAATTTTAGAGAGCCTGGAATATTGCACGACCATTATTCTGTCAGAAACATATCCTCATTTAGGGAACATAAGGAAAAGATAAGAGAAATCAGCTCCCGTACAAGACATATACCTGATTCAGTACGCGAACAGAATACCCAAGAGAATTGATGATATTCATACGATGTACCCTCCGTCGTGCACTGTACAATAGAATTATGAATATTTATCTAGGTGTAGATTCTTATTTTTTCTGCTGAACGGGAACCTATGTTACTCACCTACCTTAAATGTCATCTGAATTCAGCAGTTCCACAGATCAAGCAAAATTTCATTGATAACAGGGCCATTTCTTCAATAAACAGATAATGTTTTGTCTGGCCACATGTAATTACTACTATCGTGGAAATGTATATGATTGTGCGGATCCCAGCGTCTGAGCTATTTCGTGGCATTAATTTTACTTTTTGTTCGGAACAAAAAATCGTCGTGTTTTGATATACAGAGTAGCCCAGAAACATCAATAGCGCTTAGTATGGTGTGCGGAAGGCACACTGATCTGTTTTCAAGAGAATGAAATCATATACCGAAACGATCAGCTTGGGCGCTGGAGGGTGTCGAAGTCTGAGAAGGATGTGCATTCCATATTACGTTAACAAACTCAACATGAGTAGCACATCGCAGTGTCTACATTTCAAACGAGCAGAGAGTACATCGGCGGTGCTGAGCCTCACGCACGTGAGTCAGTACTTGCGGTTGTATCACACATATTTCAGTAGCTCCGTAGACTCCAGCGATAAAGTTCTCCACTGAACTGGCGACCATGCTGGCCATGGAACTGGTCCACCCCTCCAATCCGTCGACTGGGATATGCGAAGTTGAGGTGATTCCACACACCGGCACCAAAGTGTGCTGGAGCTCTATCGTGTTGCAGCCGCGTGTCCATCCAAACATTTAGTGTCACTTCAAGCTTTAGGATAGACAACACATCTCTAATAAAGATGAGGTAGATCGGTCCTGTTGGTCTGTTTGGCTGTAAATACGGCCTAATGATATGATCACCATTTTTCCTGTCCCAGATGTCAATACCGACCCTGTGTTAATGATTTTGCTTCAACTGCGCACACGGATTTTCGTCCACCCAAACATGGACGTTCTGCAAGTTTAGTATGCTGTCTCCAGTACACGTGCATTCATCCGTAAATAGCACTAAACTAGGGGATTGTGGATTGAGTATGCACTGTTGTAAATACTGCTGTGCAAACTTTATCCCTCGTGGGGGCCCCTCCTTCTGTAATGACTGGATTTTGCACAGATGGTATGGAAGGAGCTGGCGTTTATGGACAACACGCCCACGGCTCTTTAACCAGTGTGCATCGTCTGTGCCACCTACCTGTTGCTGTGGCTGGGTCCTCTTCGGACATTGTCGGCACATCCTCCTCCAACTGTAGTGTTCGAGCCGAGCGTGGACGACGCACGTCACGTTTCGGCACCCACCAGAGGACAAACAGTTCAAATGGTTCAAATGGCTCTGAGCACTATGGGACTTAACTTCTAAGGTAATCAGTCCCCCGGAACTTGGAACTACTTAAACCTAACTAACCTAAGGACATCACACACATCCATGCCTGAGGCAGGATTCGAATCTGCGACCGTAGCGCTCACGCGGTTCCAGACTGTAGCGCCTAGAACCGCACGGCCGCCCCGGCCGGCGACAAACAGTATACTGGAGATAATATTCGCAACTACCAAGCACTTTACTTAGCAGTGGACATACCTGACGCAGAAAATACCTACGTGCAACTTTCCGGCTTCTCTGAGGCGTGTCTCGGTGGCAGCGAAGTTGGAACGTCTGTTTGGGAAACGTTCCTCCTACAGCCTTGCAAAGGTCTCTCACTTCAGTCTGGTCTGCCGTATGCAAGCACCATATCGGTCATTTCTGCAGCTGTATATTGGCACATGTGGCACTGCTGTCAACAACGTTACTGCACGACCACACAATGTCCTCGGCAGGAGGAGCGAAAGGGCTTTGTGGAGGAATGTAGCGCATGCGCAGGAATGTTATTAAGCTCAGGTCGTCCATCTGCAGTACACAGTTGGCTAAAGGGTTGTATACCTTCGGTATTCAGACACGAAGACGAATCAGAATAAACCGTCACAACGGCTTGTACTCAGACTTTGACGCTCTCCAGCGCCCAGACTGTGCTTTTCCGGGTACGGGTTTCTTCTTGCAAACCGATCAGTTTGCCTTCCCGCATAATATACTAAGCGCTGTCGGTGATTTTTTGCGATGCCCTGTGTATATTGGGTCACCGTACAGAAAAGGAATAACATCCTAGAGACAACCGATTTTGTCACATATCAGTAGGTCTGCAAATTTTTTCTCCCTCTTCCAGGCACGTGCTCTCTGTCAATATCTTTTTTACTGAATAGTTTATCTGCGTTCCTGTCGGAAGCTATTCGCATCAGCGTGTTTACAAGTAAATAAATCCGTATCAGATTGCACGAGACACTTAACTATTCTACGCAGGCCTTTGACTCCTCGTTAGCTGTCATTCGTTTGAGTCCTGTTGTCCACGTCTGGTTATATTCACAGCAGAAAAGTACTCTAAAATAGCTATTTTGTGTATTACTGTGTAAGACTGTCATTGACTGCCTCTGTTCCCGTACAGTATGTCGTAGTGAAGCCGTCCCGATAATTACAACATTTTGATTTCTCACTTGTCTGTTTCGATTATCTACATCCTCAGTTCCATTCCATTCGTCCCTTATCTGCACAAATATACGAAGATGACTAATTTGCCAGTGCCGCAAAAGCCTAATGTCTCCAAAACCAATGTTATTACAGTAACGCAAGCGGTCGAAGACCGTACGTTACGCAATCGTAAAGTTCATAATGCCAATTTGGAAGGTTTCAGCGGGTATCACAGGAAGTCTCTTACTGCACTCTGCATCTGAAGTCTTTAACCACTGAGAGCCATAATGGTCGCAGTAAATACTGTGCCGTGGCGGCGTGTCGTACTATATAGATATCGATACGCTGTTATCTTTGGCTCTAAGACGTTTCCCATCGAGCGCAGCTCTCTCTGACGTGGCCTGGAGGGCTGGCTTTCTGGGTCCGCAAGCGCAATATGACAGCACCACGAGAAGAGTGTCAGTGGAGCAACTACCTATCTGTCTCTGTGTTGGCGTAAACTGGGAAGTATGTGAAGGGGTCATATTGGCCAGTTGTCATAGGCGTGTTTATCTGAATTTATATGTACTCCGGTTCTGCTTGTGGCTACTGAAGACCGCGTCTCCATGGAATTTGGAGGCTGAAATTTATGAGCAAGAATTTATATGTTAGAAAGTTCTATCTGTGAATTTTGATGTGGCGCCTTAAATTTGGGTTGATATTAGCGCCTGCCTCTACAAGGAAGTTTGTTGTGAAATTCATTGGCAGCGTAGTATTTATGTAAGTTTAAGTGCTTCTACCTGCATGTTATTAATTCTCGCCTTCCTTCGGGCTGATATTAGTTCTGGCGCACGGTATTGGATCTATCCTTAACATTATTACTGACAGTCTACTCCAGACGTAAAAGTGGACTTCCGCGTAGCACCAAACGCTATCGGGGTCAGTGTTAAGAACAGCGTGATTCGTGTTTAATTTGAATATTTTGGATAAATGCTGTGCTCAATTTGTATTTGCCATTAACCATCTTTCTGGGCTTGGCTCCGTTATGGCTTATTCATCGAGGCTGGTGTACTGTTTATTCTGTTTCATGTCTTGGTTCAAATGGTTCAAATAGCTCTGAGCACTATGGGACTCAACTGCTGTGGTCATAAGTCCCCTAGAACTTACAACTAGTTAAACCTAACTAACCTAAGGACATCACACACATCCATGCCCGAGGCAGGATTCGAACCTGCGACCGTCTGCGGTTCCAGACTAAAGCGCCATTAACCGCTCGGCCACTCCGGCCGGCCTTCATGCTTTGTATATCGTCTGTATGTTTTATTAGGTGGTTTATAAGTTTTAGTTTGTTTTAGAACACATTGTTCGTTCTGAGCTTGGCATGGGCTGTGTAGTGCCTAGGAGTCATAGAATTGGAGGCAGTTGGCTCAAAATTGGCTTAATCATTTGTTCAAGCAGGATTTGCTATAACTATTTAATTCCGAAATTTCCTTAAACCATCTGTAAGTGGTGTCTTAAATATTCTGCTAACTTCTTAGGAGACCTTTAAATTTAGATTATTGCTCCTTAAAAACTGCATTGACTATTGGGAGTGTAGTCTTTATTTATTATAATCATGGCTGTGATTTGAGCATGCACTTATTTGAACTTATCTGTGCTGCAGGGAATTAGTTAAGACCGCTTGTGCTCTGCCATCAGTGCTGTTTACCGATCCTTGTTAGACCCACTTCTGGGCCCAGTTGGCTTACACAGTTGCCTGTATATGCGATTCGATGCACAAGCGTTGGGCAACGAAAGCTCGCGCTGTCCATTACAGTGCTATTTGTTCCAAGCGGAGCTGTAGCCTCTAATGCCGCTGTTTTAAAGCTAAATTGAAATTGTAGAGCCATTCTGAGTCATTCTATTTGATAATTAAAAGAGAATACCTTTTTGTAACTTTATTGCGTCTGTAAGTTATTTAAACATATTACCAGTGGTTGACATGTCAACGGTCATTCTTATTTAATGTAAATTTTAATTATCTGAGTATTATTGTGAAACCCTGTAAGCCTTGCTACCTTGCATGTTTCATGTGGTTTTAAATTCTTGCCGGCCGTAGTGTCCGAGCGGTTCTAGGCGTTTCAGTCTGGAACCGCGCGACCGTTACGGTAGCAGGTTTGAATCCTGCCTAGGACATGGATGTATGTTATCTCCTTAGGTTAGTTAGGTTTAAGTAGTTCTAAGTTCTAGGGGACTGATGACCTTAGAAGTTAAGTCCCATAGTGCTCAGAGCCATTTGAACCATTTTTTTAAAATCTTTTGTTTTACTCCGATCACTTTGTAGTTTAGTGTAATAATTTTCAGGCAGTGGTCCTTTATGTTGCCGGTTCAGTTTTATTAAATTTTTTATTGGTGCCGTTTGCTCATGAAGTTTTGGTAATTTTTTTGGCTACATAAATTTGAATTGAATTTGTATCATTAGTCTTTTATCTTAAGGTCTGGCAAACAGAGATTGCGTGCTAGTGATAATTGACATTTTCTGCCATACCTGTTTATTGCTCGGTTTTCAAATTAATTGGTACTTAATGAAATTCTTAATGGGGTTAATGTAATCCAGCCTGCGCAAAATAAATCTGTATTTTGTACTAGTGAATGAACTGTGTCAAATCCTCATTGGTCTAGTCCTTTCTAGTTTTCCTTCTTAGCCAAATCAAGAGGTCGTATTTTCACATACCGGTGCGTTGCTGCAATCCATGGACCTATGGGTTATGTGTCTCTTATTGCACTCTCAGTCTGAAGTCTGTAAACACTCAGGTATATTGTAATGGTCGCAGCAGATACGTCGTTTTGCTTCAGTCTCAATACCGGCACGTTTCTCGGACAAATGCCTCTCATGTATGGGGGACCTAAAAATATATCACACTGTTTTTTTTTATGTAGCGGTTGAGATGTTACCTACGCCTGGAGTCACTAAAAGCAAACTCTTAGCTCCCATGCAGTCTTGCCACCAATACGCTTGTGGATTTCATAAATGGCATGTTATGAACTTTAATGACTGAAGTCAATTTCAGGTTTCTAGTCGTGGAGTTCACTTCTGCTGTTAGATTTTTATAGCTACGTGGCATACAAATACTGATAAGTAAATCCATTTCTCCATTGAAAGTATTTATTTCAGAAAATATTTACAAAATACACTCACACTAACAACTAACATTCGACATGTTTACGCATAGGTGCATCCAACAGTTTGATAGCATTCACAGATATTAGTAGTTTTGTGTTATACATGACGTATCACAACGTCAGTTGATTTCGAACTGCCATTTGGCATCTCTCTCAGATCTATTTAAAGACATATCTTTCCCCACCAGATTAAGAGATCTGATGTCACAAAATTAAGTACAAACACAGGCTTAACATTAGAAATAAGTTGCCTGAAGGTTAGCGCGATTTTAATTTATATTTGTTTTAATATAGTTCATAGTTTTCATACTGAATTTGCCTGGATGTACATTAATGCGGTAGCACCTGTAGTCGAGCTCACTATTATTTTCACAACTGTATGCGTCATCTTCGTGAAATAGAACGAATTAAATTTGTATCTAGTTTATAACGACTGAGAGTTGATATGTAAGGTGTCACATCTTAAAAGGATTTTCGTGTTGATTCGAAAACTAGTCTTATTTTGTTACTCTGCAATATTTACGAATTTATGCATAATTCAATGTTACGTTTTATATCGCAGTAATTTTAACTCATCTGATACGTTTCAGTCACAAGTATTTATGTAAAATTCTATCTTTTCTCATCAAATGCAAACTGGGTTTCTCATGTCAACCTCAAACAATCATTACTCCCCTTCCAGTGGACTTATCACAGTGAAAGAAACCAAAAACACGTCCTTACAGAAACTTTTATATGATACATGCAGAAACAGACATATGCTGAATTCTTATTTTCCATTAATCTATCAGAGTAACATTTTAAACGTCTGTTTGGTAAAGGCGAGGAGCTTCAATTAATATACGTTTTGTCGAAATGACGATCATAGTGTCGTTGTGTGAGAGTTACTGAAATGCATATTGCTATATATCACGTATTTGCTGCCTTATTATTCTATATGGACAACGTACAATGCGAAATTAAAGAAATGTGGCAGCTTAAATACATAAATATTGTTACATATCGCCGAAGTTGAATATAACCGACCTTGCTTGATCGTCGTATAAAAAGCTTTCCCCGTCTCGTTGTCTCACTGATGTTCAGCAGAGTCTCCTAACTTTTAAAAAAAGTACATTATTGTCTCTAAGATGAGTGGAACTCCGTATAACGCGATAGAATCTATGGCTGAATCAGTAATGTGAGTTTGAATGTGATTCCCGGGAGGTGATTCAGAATCTCTATGTTCAGCTGGACTTTTTTTCTCAGAGTCGATTATGTCGACAGCAAACACCAGCACGACCTTTATAAGAGCGCTGTTACTGCATACGTTTGCGCTCCCTTTGCGTGGGCCAGTTAAATACGAGCAAATGAGACCATAGTTACTGTACTGTGGCGAACAGAAGGGTAGCTTATATACGCCGTTAACAATGATCACTGCAAATTGTTAGAGTGTTGGCTTACACCATAAAAATTCACAGGTGGTGACCACATTAAGTCATGAACAAACCCCAAACTTATTTATTGGACGCAGTTATGCGTTAGCCTGCAGACATGCAAGTCGGAACAATACATGTTGGGATAATAAATTCTGGTTACTCTGACCACAAGTACTCTAGTTACTCACTGCTCTCTCTGCGTAAATGCCGTGCTATAACATTTATCTAACGCTCTTCCTAAAATGGGAGTTCAGATAATAAATATACGTCGTTATTAAGACAAGTAATTATTAGACTAGTCTATCTACAGATTTTATATTTAGTTTATTAGACATAGCAGTCTGTCGCTAATTGATATTTCCAGCAATTTTGAACGTAAAACCAAATGTTTCCGTGAGTGTTTTACAACTGTATTGGAGCTAGGCCACTAAAGTAAATGGAACACATTTTAGTTTACATTACATTAAGTGTATTTCATGGATCTCATGAAAAAGAATATTTGGAATCTGGAAAGAAGCAATGATGTGTAAGATAATTAAATGACTCAACATTAAGAAATGATACAGTTCTGTCGTTTATTAAGTAAATAATTAAAACATTAAATGAAACAGAAGAAACTGCGTAACAGAAATTTCTTTAATTCAGGATTGAGTTCTATTGCATAATCCATAAGTCGTTCAATACATGTGTACCAAATAAGGTTAAACTCTTGAATTCTTTGGAGAGGTTGTTTTTTTCTGGAGTTATATTTATACTTTTCAAACTCATTTCAGAAAAGAGTATTGGTTGTCTATGGCAAAGGGCATTAATTAATGAATATGTTGTGAAACGTCTGTCACAATATCTACTTTCTGAAGGGATGTGCAGAATGGTCTAGGACTAATACCAGATACGCTTTTGTGGTCTGAAAATACGGCCGGAAAGTACAGTTCTTCCAGAATACAGCTCATTAGTAAATGGAAATATGTAGAGTAAATTATTTTCTTCGTTTTTAAATCACCTGTAAGAGAAATGTGAGCCCTGTAAATCTAGCTCAACTAAGGCTTCCATTAATTGTAGCGAGTGGGTTTTCCATTAACGGTTGCGGTCTATCTTTGCTTCCGCAATATAGTAGTACAGCATTATGAAAGCTAGATTGTACGTTACATTCGAAAATTTGCTTTATACTATGTTTCTGATACTATGAATTTAACTTGAACTTAATTCTGTGCTGAATTAATAGTTTCATAACAGGGATAAAATAACTGGTTTACTTAAACATTTTATGATTGTTGTGGTACTATCTAATGGGTAATATTAAGTATTTTTATTCATTTCTCGTGAAGCCACCGGTTGTTAAGTTGGTGGCAGCCAAGATTTCCTAGGTGGATATATAGCGGCGAGTTGCGGGAAGGGCAGCCAGCACCTCACGCAGCTTGGTCAGAAAGCACTGGGCCAACTCTGGAGGCTTAAACGTTACAGTACCTATAGATCACCTACACCGGCTAGAGACAATAACACCCGTGCCTGGAATGATGGAATTCATGACTCTTTCCCACCTCAATGGAGTTAAATATTGATCTTGGTACTTGTTATCATAAGACCACGTCTATGTTAATGTAGATTAGACTCGTCATGTTCATTATGCCTCTGAGTGATTCTGTGGATGATCACCTGTGAGTGTAACTGTTTAGAATCTGTCTGTTCCAAATCACATTCATTGAAAGTGTATGAATACCTTCTGCTGTAAACTGAGTTGATGTAATTGACACTGCAATATAGTCTGTGTTGAAGGCAATGAACTGCTAAGAGGGTATGCTCTGGCATTCGGATTTGCAGATGGTTGTAGTTCACGTCACCAGTTTTCATGCAATATTAAGGAGCGTCAAGCTCATGACTTGTATGTCCAGCCACTTTCGCAGTACGTTAATATTTCCTACACCTTAAACATTGTCGTTTGTAGATTTATTTGGGCAGATTACTGTTTCCTTTGTGATGTACGTTCGCAGAGTAGTTCTGGTAGCGGACGACACTTTCCTGTTTCCTGAGCCCAGAGAAGATGCGTGGTTTCTTCCCGCTGTGGCGCACTTCCGTCGTCGCACGGCGTCTACGTTTGCCCCCCAGCCAGGAGCCTCTATCAGCTGTCTCGTGTATCTCAGGTTAAGTAAATTTGATCGTTTGCTACATGCCATGGCCGAGTGTAGCCGATTTCATTCCGGAACCTTTGATCTATGAAGATATTGAGAGCTGAGCAAGGAATGGTTGAACAAGGAAGAACTCCCACAAACAGAGAGTATCAATTTAATTCATTAGTCAATCATTCTGACTGAGAGGGGGGAGAGCAAATGGACTATTTGCAAGAATTCCACAGCTCAGTATTTTTAAATTTCACATCAGACCCTCGTTTGTCAGGAGGTAACCTCTTGAGAGGGAGGGAGGGATGGGGAGGAGAGGGAGAGAGAGCACGTGTTTACAGACGAATTTCCCAGGTATCAATACCACAGAGTTGCTTCCACCTGACGATTTTTCCATCAGGAACTAACCGGAGGGGCGAGGAGGGAGGGAAGGAGTGGACTGGAGGGAGGAGGAATAGAGAGGTTGCTTCTTCCAGCGTTGTCTGCTGGTAGTATTGTAAAGTTGATCATTCAGTGTCAGCACAGCAGGGTGAAGATATAGAACCACTGCTTTCACTGACCAGTTGTGGAAGGCATGTGTTTGAGAACAAAACAGAAAGTGAGTCCTATATCAAATCTCGAAAAAAGCCGACAGCCAGTACCACGCCTTCCTCTGCAGGCGATTGGCGCCCCCCAATCAAGTGCTCAGGATCAAATGGTTGCCAGAGGTCTCTTGCATGTAGTGCAGAGCGGATCATGCACGGATGTGATTGGAAGGTTTTTGCTGAAAGATATGTTTAAAACTTTCTGTAACAGTGTGATTAAATCCAGTGACTTTTTTATGTTGACATGAATTTCATAACGACATTCCTTGTGTTGTTGGAAAAAAAGGCGATACACACACATCAAAAATAATTTTATATCACCTCGGTTCCTAGAGTTCCGGAACCTGTGCAGAAAATTGGAATAGACATCAACAGAAACATAGTTCCACACATTCCATATTGTATCACCATACAGCGAGAACTTCAGTGGTCGTGTTCCAGATTGCTGTAGACACCGGTACCTCTAATACCGAGTACAACGTCCTCTTGCATTGATTCTTGCCTGTACTCGTCGTGGTGTACTATCGAATGTTCATCAAGGCACTGCTGGTCCAGATTGTCCCACTCCTCAATGACGATTCGGCGTAGATGCCTCAGAGTGGTTGGTGGGCCATGTCGTCCATACACAACCCTTTTTAATCTATCCCAGGCATTTTCGATAGGATTCATGTCTGGAGAACATGCTGGCCATTCTAGTCGAGAAATGTCGTTATCCTGAAGGAAGTGATTCACAAGATGTGCACGATGTTGGCGCGAATTGTCGTCCATGAAGACGGATGCCTTACCACTATGCTGCCGATATGATGGCGCTATTGGTCGCAGGATGGCATTTACGTATCGCACAGCCGCTACGGCGCCTTCTATGACCACCAGCGGCGTACGTCGGCCCGACTTAATGACATCCCAAAACAGCAGGGAACCTCCACCTCGCTGCACTCGCTGGACGGTGCGTAAGACGTTCAGCCTGACAGGGTTGCCTCCAAACACGTCTCCGACGACTGTCTGGTTGAAGGCATATGCGACACTCATTGGTGAAGAAAATGTGATGCCAATCCGGAGCAGTCGATTCGGCATGTTGTTGGACACATCTGTACCGCGCTGCATGGTGTCGTGGTTGCAAAGATGGACCTCACCATGGACGTCGGTAGTGGAGTTGGGCATCATGCAGCCTATTGCGCACAGTTTGAGTCGTAACACGATGTCCTGTTGCTGCACGAAAAGCATTATTCAACATGGTGGCGTTGCTGTCAGGGTTCCTCCAAGCCATAATCCATAGGTAGCGGCCATCTACTGCAGTACTAGCCCTTGGGCGGCCTGAGCGAGGCATGTCATCGACAGTTCCTGTCTCTCTGTATCTCCTCCATGTCCGAACAACTGCTATGGTTAACTCCGAGATGCCTGGACACCTCTCTTGTTGACAGCCCTTCCTGGCAGAAAGTAACAATGCGGACGCGGTCCATCCGGGTATTGACGGTCTAGGCATGGTTGAACTAGAGACAACACGAGCCATGTACCACCTTTCGGCTGGAATCACTGGAACTGATCGGCTGTCGGACACCCTCTGTCTAATAGGCACCGCTCATGCATGGTTGTTTAGATCTTTATGGGGGGTTTAGTGACGTCTCTGAACAGTTAAAGAGACTGTGTACTGTGACACAATATCCACAGTCAACGTCTAACTTCAGGAGGTCTGTGAAATGGTGTGAAGCAAAACTTTTTTTGATATGTGTATTACTATACCTTCTGAAATGTAGTTGGATTTCCTGTCGTGTGATCTTTCCAGTCCACTAGCGCGGCAAAGCTTGATCGATTTTCGTCCCACTTTTTTCTGGAAGGGGTGGATGAACCGTCAATTAGGGCGGTTCACAAACAACGACTCAAGTACACATGTTATTCCAAAAACGTTGTCGTGAAAGTAGCGGCCAGGAGGTGTTGACGAAATAACACACACTGCTAAGGTTACCTTTTATTTTAAAAGGCTTTCTCAATAATAAATTTTTAAATCTGGCATTTAAAAAAAATTTCAAAAACAATTTCGAATAGCTGACAAATTTTCTTTATGAAAAGGAGATTGCGAGGTATGACGTTAACAACGTCCCAATATTAAGATTTTAACTTGGCATAAGACAACAATTTAAAAAAAACTCTTTTAAATAGCTGGCAAATTTTCACTATGTAAAGGATATTGCAAGATATGACGTTAACAACTTCCCAATAATAGGATTTTAAACTTGTTATATCTATAAGAGAACAACTCCTTAAAAAACACCTTTAAGTAGCTAGTTTGTAATATAGCTAAAATAGTTGTCTCTCACCAGTTAAATAACTTATATTACACCTATCTGCAATAGTATGATTACATAATTAGGACATATAGTTCTAGGTAAGGTAATAGTTGCACCTTCCAGTCCAAAAGATCAGCATAGACCGCCATTTTTCCAGGTGGGAGGAGGGGTGGGGATGGGAGAAGAGGGGTCACCTTTCCCACAAATTTGCAACAGGGTAATACCCAAAATAAAGAAAATAAAGTACCCTATGTCCTTCCTCTAACAGCTCACCACAGTCCAAGTCTTTTTCCTACCAATTTGCGGATGGAGGGGGGAAGAAGGGAAGTGTAGGAGTGCAGGGCAGTACCAGGGGATTTCCCAGAGGGAGAGGGGATAATTATTTTATCAATTTAAGTAATTAGTCAATTAATTTTATATCAGAAGTGTGCTTGTATCAGGGAGGGAGAGAGGAGCGGTGCTGGGGTTTCCCAGAGGTGTGGGGGAGGAGGAGGGGAAGGGGTATAAGGTGGGGGTTTCTCAGTAGGACGGATTATCCCCAGGGAGTCATAAATCAATTAGTATAACAATAGCTTAAGGGGGTGGGGAGGGGTTACATGCCAGCTGCTGTGGCCGAGCGGTTCTAGGCGCTTCAGTCTGGAACCGCGCGACCGCTATGGTCTGTCTCGGGCATGGATGTGTGTGATGTCCTTAGGTTAGTTAGGTTTAAGTAGGTCTAATTTTTAAAGGATTCATGACCTCAGATGTTAAGTTCCATAATGCTCAGGCCATTTGAACCATTTTTAGGGGTTACATAATAAACACTTAGTAGAGCATTAGGTTTTGGTGACACATCAATTAGCTGTCACAGTTCAATTAATCTGCATATCAATTTGATTTCAAAAGTGCGCCAGAACATACATTACCCTACACTTCTGTTAAGCACAAATGACACCATAGTTAAATGAATCGGACTGTAGCGAAATGTGCCATGTTTTAACTACTGATTAATTTTTGGAAGTGACGCCTTCAATGGAAAGACAACCTAATAAGTAGAACTGCCTTTATTTGTGTATCTGGAGGCCAAGCAAGACATGTAGGAGCGCTTCACTGAAACAACAATAGTGTCTGACATTGAGTCATGGCCTGGTACACAGTCTTAGTTTGTCAGGAGCTTTCAGCATTGTAATAGTCCTCAGCACTGGACCTGTTGTGTAGTCCGTCTCACCAGTAATTGCTGATAAAATAAAATATGAAACCGCAATCTGCGTAATCCCTCCAAGGTTTCATGTTGACGACGTTTATTTTTCAAATTATTCACAAAGCTCGTAAACCGCGTTACAGGCAGTATCGTTAAACTTAATTGATAGAAAGTGCATGTCAGAATTGATCCGAGTAAAGTTCTTCTCGGTGTGTAACGATTCAATCTCAATGACAGGTTGCCTTCGTTAAAATTTCGATACGTTCACAGAAGAATTTTGCCTAAAGCAGATGAAAATATTTGGCGATCCAGGTTCGTTTCTTTTGCGGAGTTGAATATGTCAAGGAAATGAAGCCCAGAGCTTAATTACTAACCGTCGCATATTGTTGGTGCCATTAATTCGAGTTACACATTTCGTAGTTGCAACACGTGAAAGCAGGAACTGGTAAATCAGAGGCGCTGATTAACAGACGAAGATAATTCGTCTCCGTTAATGAAGCAGATAAGTAAACGTACCTATAGCCAGGAAGGCTTCGTTTCACAAAAGGGCAAGCGTATTAATCACAGGCTAATGCAATTACGACCTGTAGGCACTGACTCCACATTTAGCCACAAAGCGGAAACTCTCAGCATGTTGCGTTCAGCCTAATGAGTCATAAATCAAAACATCTTACTTTTAGCGTCGTTTGTCTCACTCAGGTGGCAGCCACGAAGGTGTGTACCTGTAGCTAGACTTCCTCGTTGCATGGAATACTTTGTGATGAGGTGAATTGGTTTTACTCTCCCGATTAGTAGTTCATTAGAGGCAGGTTTGAATTGTCAGAAATCATACGAGGGCAAATGCCCGTGTGCTTTGGTTACAAACCTTTACAACTGAGCTATCTTTGCCATTCCCACTACTCCCAATTCAAAACTTCATCTTGTCACTGTTCCTTCCCCGGGCCTTGCAAACTACACATGTGCTGTGTAATCGTATGCTTCTGCGACCGTTGTCAGTTTCTGCTTTCAGATCAAATGGCTCCGACAGAAGAACAATGCACGACGATGTGCCAGCAAAAAACTATAGCAACCGGGAGCAGGAAACTTAACAGCAGCACATCGTCGTTTTATCGTTTTGCATGAAGGGTGAATGTGTGGGATTAAGCCTCTGCAGTGTGACCATCAAGCTGATGTATCGAAGCATAGAGAAAACAAAAATGTGCTCTGCTCCATTTCTGATGCGGTGAACAAGCTGCAGGGGCATAGGTACTATGAAGCCAATTGTAAGTGCGAATACGTATACACCGATGTGATTGGGTGACGTACTAAAATACGTCTAGTGGAGCACGAGAAACAATCAGGTACCGAACTGAAGGGCAAGTACGCAGTTGCAAAACATCAACAGTGGGTCCAACATAACTACAGGGTGTCCCAAAAAGTATCGACCAACTGCAGTGTCAAAGTTCCTTTCACAGAAACAAGTATAAAAATACTGTTAAACTTGGGCTAGAAAATATGTATCTCAAGATGTATGAGCACTTGTTCATCTTCGCTAGTGTGAAACACGTGTCTTTTACTGAACAAGTGCCCATAGCTCTTAAGATATGCAATTTAAGGCGCATGTAAACTGTACATTTTTTTTCTTGTTCTGATCCACACTGCCTTTCTCCAAAATACGAAAAGCGTAGAGGTTGCAGTAGTAGAGATGTGTATCGTAGCAGAGGATGAAAAAGAGCTCATACTCTTAAGGTATGCGCTTTACAGCCATTGTTTACTAGACTTTTTTCTCGTTTTGGTGTCATAGGTACTATGAAGCCAATTGTAAGTCAGGAAGTCTGTCGACATTTTTCAGGGCAACCTGTACACAGTGACTGCCTTCAAGAGGAAAACGTTACTGGAGTAGGCTGCCAGCTTGAGTCGTGACCGAAGGCAGATCACTCTGTTGTCTCGGTCATCACCGGACGCCATCATTGGACAGTACCAGCCAACCAGAGTGAAATGGCTAGTGTACGGGACTCGCGTGTTTGGCGACAGCGATTCAAACTCTTACCTGGTCAAACCGATTTAGGTCACTCATCGTTTACCTAAATAGCTTGAGGCAAATGCTGCAATGGTACGCTTAGCGAAAAGAAAGAAAGACAGAGCCGATTTCCCCACCTACCCTTTCACTGATCCGAAATCTGTGGACCCCGTTATTGACGGGTCGTTTATCTTTTTTCCCAGTCTTCTGGCTGGTTTGATGCTCACCAGATTCCTCTTTTGCACTAACCTCTTCATCTCAGACTAGCACTTGCACCCTACGTCCTCAATTGTTTGTTGGGTGCATACAAATCTCTGCCTCCCTCTACTGTTTTTACCCTCTACAGCTCCCTCTAACAATACGGAGGCGTTTCCCTGGTGTCTTATCACATGTCATATCATCCTGCCGGTTTTTCTTGTCAGTGTTTTTCATATATTCCTTTCCTCGCCGATTCTGGGAAGACCCTCCTCATTCCTTACCCTATCACTCCACGAAATTTTCATCATTCATCTGCAGCACCACATCTGAAATCTTCGACTTTCTTCTGTTCGGATTTTTCCACTGTCCATGATTCACTACCACACAATGTTGAGCTCCAAACGTACATCCTCAGATATTTCTTCCTCAAATTAAGGCCTATGTTTGATACCGGTAGACTTCTCTTGACCCTTTTTCCCTGGGCTAGACGGATTTTAATGTTTTCCTTTCTTCGTCCGTCATGGATTATTTTGCTTCCAAGGTAACAGAATTCTTAAACTTATGTCGCGATCGTCTATTCTGATGCTGAATTTCTCGCAGTTTTCATTTCTTATTTTTTTATTACTCTAGTTTTTATTCAATTTACTCTCAAATCACATTATATTCTCAGACATACATTCCCTTCGACAGATACTGTAATTCTTCACTTTCACTGACGATAGCAGTCAGTGAATCTTACAATTGATGTCCTTTTATCTTGAATTTTGATCCCACTCTTGTATCTTTTTTTATTTATTTCCGTGATTGATCCTTTGACGTGTAAACTGAACATTGCTGCAATGCGTATGCAACGTAGCGTGACTCCGATGCCCGTATATAAGCACCAACATGTTGGCAAAGGAGTAATGTAATACTGGACTTTCCGACGTACGTGCGGTAAATGCGGAACGTAAACTATGGCGACGTTATTACCAAATACGTCCAAATAGGACCAACGTGCTGTTATTCTTGTCTTGGCTGCCGAAGGAAAAACAGCGATGAGAAATTTGTATGGAGCAGCACGTCTGTCGAAAATCACGCTTGTGGAATGGGTGCTGCTGCTTCATGATAACGCATGTCCCCATATTGCAAATGTCGTACCGCACAAGTTACGCCAACTCAAGTGAGAAACACTTGGGCACCGGTCCAATAATACTGATCCCTCCCTATGCGACTATCACCTCTTGTATTACTTAACTAAAACGCCTTGAAGGGTCGACGATTGCTGTAGGACGAGAATGTGCAGCAAGCAATCACGGACTTCTTTAAGCAGCAGGACACGTTGTTTTATCAAACTGCTATCTGCAACCTGGTTCGTAGGTGGTATGATTGTCTCAGTACTGGCTGCGATTTTTGTCTCATTGGCATACCGGTTCTAAACGGTACGGTCTTCGAACGGAAACATCTGGATCGAGCCATATTTCTACTGCTGACAGTTGTCCGACATGCTACTTGGCGCCATTTCCTCTGGCCTGTCTTCTGCTTCTACTGGATCTTCAGACTGCCTCACCTCAGCAGAGACTCTCTCGCAGCTGGGGTGGTATGAGTAACAAAAATTAACATACTTTACCCTGTCTTCTACTTATATTTCGAATGTGGTACGAGAATCGTTTATCTACTCGATTCAATCGAAATTCTGCCCGTCTAGCACCCTACTCCATCCGTAATCACCTGAGAGAGCCTATCACAAAATATTGATTCATGATTAAATCGCCTTTTAAGTCACAAGAACACAAAGCGTGATTTACGTAGCAGTAGCCATAATCCTCATGAGTAGCTAATCGCATTTCAGTAATATCTCCTTTCTATTCAGCAATTTTTATGGATCTTCAAAGAAAGACATATATTCTGTATCTAAAAGCCATTCTCTTCTGTAGTCTCTGTATACCCAAAATGACAAACATGAGGAGCTCGTTTTAGTGACAGAACAGATGGTAACATGAACTTGCTAGTTGAGAGGTCTGAAACACGAAACAAACTATTCGTTACGTGTTTTACGGCGTCAGCATTGCTATTTAATTTTCTTTTCATAAACGATTTCTACGAAGATGAATTTTAATTTTCTGCACAGCCACCTTACTGTGTGATAAGATGGGTGTCACTGCGCTTTGGATACATGGTGCAGTAACTGCTGTGGTGTGTTGATCGCTTTGTTTTCGATCGGGGAACGACGATCGCAGCCGAAGAAAAGAAATTAAGAATATGGCTTTGCGGATATCCATTGTAGCGCCTTCTACTTACTGAAAAATATATACGTCAGTGTTATAACTTCCATTAGACTTCATCACGATTTGGAGAAATCCAGAATTGGAGGAGGAGTCAGGCAGCAACATTCTATTTCATCGAATTCATTCTCAGCGGTCCTAGTTCTCGGAACCCTAAACTGGACGAAAAGGATGCGCATTAAAATGGTTCAAAAAAAGTTCAAATGTGTGTGGAATCTTATGGGACTTAACTCCTAAGGTCATCAGTCCCTAAGCGTACACACTACTTAACCTAATTTATCCTAAAGACAAACACACACACCCTTGCCCGAAGGAGGACTCGAACCTCCGCCGGGACCAGCCGCACAGTCCATGACTGCAGCGCCCTAGACCGCTCGGCTAATCCCGCGCGGCTAAAATGGTTCAAATGGCTCTCAGCACTATGGGACTTAACATCTGACGTCATCATCCCCTAGAACTTAGGACTACTTAAACATAACTGACCTAAGGACATCACACACATCCAAACCCGAGGCAGGATTGGAACCTGCGATCGTAGCGGTCGCGCGGTTCCAGACTGAAGCGCATAGAACCGCTCGGCGTATTACCATGGAATATGAAACTTGCTGGCAGATTAAAACTGTGTGCCCGACCGAGACTCGAACTCGGGACCTTTGCCTTTCGCGGGCAAGTGCTCTACCAACTGAGCTACCGAAGCACGACTCACGCCCGATACTCACAGCTGTCAGGAAGTTTCATATCACTCCGCTGCAGAGTGAAAATCTCATTCCTCAAGACATGCCAGGAAGCACCGTGACCCTCCGCAGCCGAACTACGCTTCTGGTCCTCAGCTGTAATACGGCGCCATCGCCAATCTCCCTTTTCGGTCGACAGTGGTTCGACTGTGATTCGGTGCCGTCGGCAATCTCTCTTTGCGGTCGACAGTCTGGCTGCTTGGTACGCTTCATTTTTCTCATTATACTTCTCAGCATATTTAATCTATAAGATTTCGTCCTGATTCTTTGGCGACTTAAAATTGTACATTGTTTCGTGGTTATTTCGGTTCTTTCAGGACACTTCCCGTTTTTGCAGTTTGGTGACACGATGTCAGATGAGTCAGAACTCTTTGACGCCCGAAAAGACGCCTCCGTCGATAAACTTCGTCATCTGATGAAACTTCCTGGCGGATTAAAACTGTGTGCCCGACCGAGACTCGAACTCGGGACCTTTGCCTTTCGAGGGCAAGTGCTCTACCATCTGAGCTACCGAAGCACGACTCACGTCCGGTACTCACAGCTTTACTTCTGCCAGTACCTCGTCTCCTACCTTCCAAACTTTACAGAAGCTCTCCTGCGAGCCTTGCAGAACTAGCACTCCTGAAAGAAAGGATATTGCGGAGACATGGCTTAGCCACAGCCTGGGGGATGTTTCCAGAATGAGATTTTCACTCTGCAGCGGAGTGTGCGCTGATATGAAACTTCCTGGCAGATTAAAACTGTGTGCCCGACCGAGACTCGAACTCGGGACCTTTGCCTTTATTAAGGTAAATACATTGTTTATTCTCTATCAAAATCTTTTATTTAGCTGGTAGTAGTGGCGCTCGCTGTATAGCAGTAGTTCGAGTAACGAAGATTTTTGTAAGGTAAGTGATTCGTGAAAGGTATAGGTTATTGTTAGTCAGGGCCATTCTTTTGTAGGGATTTTTGAAAGTCAGATTGCGTTGCGCTAACGATATTGTGTGTCAGTTTAGTGTTGATCAGAATAAGTAAAGAGAGAAATGTCTGAGTACGTTCAGTTTTGCTCAGCTGTTTGAAAATCAAATAACGTAAGGGTTTAACCAGTACAGTAATTCATTAATTTTTCTAAGGGGAATTTTCAACACTGGTGTTTATATGAATTTTCAGTGCGACGTTCTGCCTGAGTTCAGTGTAGATTAGAAATTTCCTGAAATATTCAGAAGGTTCTCTGCAACTTTCCTTATCGAAGCATAGATTTTGGCGTTAATATCAAATTTAGATACGTTTTAAATGTTTTATACAATCTTCTGTTCCAAATATTTGGCGGTTCTCATGGTTTTATGTCTAAGTAAATAAGATACTTCTTTTTTAGTTGTTAGTACTGCACGACGCAGTTTTTCGGATTTATTTCTGTTTCATGTTTTGCATGCCTCGAGCTGTGATCTTACAGCCTGTTTACAACCTTTACTTAACCAAAAATGTATCTCCTACATTTGTAGACGCGTCCCCTCCATATTTCCTCTCGCCTCCACATTGGAGGTTCCGTGCTGATATACTGGGTAGCTTGTGAATTGGAAACATCAGCAAGTTGCTGAAAACTACATTGGACAGTGTTTGTTTGACGAATTTTTCTAGAGACAGTTAGGCTTTGCACCGTAATACTATTCGTATAGCGGCGTCACTGGAGCGTACGCGCGCTATAAAACACTGGAAAACTCGCTGAATCTTGTTTTCACCGCATCCTGTTGGACACGTTACTGGAAGACAAGGATTGTTGACCTTGGAGCTGCAAGGATGATTGAAAAAGGTGAATTGTAGCGGCTGACAAAGAACAGAATATAAATACCGAATGTTGGGTGCTCGAGGTGAGAAGATCAGCACAAGATAGGAAACGTTGTACGACATCATCAATACATTGGAAGGTCTGATGACAAAAATGCTTCCTTTTTAGTTACTTGTGTTCTACATCGTTTTAACGCTAAAACGTAATGCCACGGAACAAATCAACTTATAGGATTGCTGTTTACTTAGCTTAACAGTACAAACAAGCACGTAACACAGTTTTAATATGATATGACAAGAAGTTTCAAATCAGTGTACACTTCGCTAAAGAGTGAACATTCATTCTGTAAGTATATAACACTGGATAAGAAACTAGTTCCTAAATAAAAATGATGCTATGTAAGAGAAGGAGACGCCCAGAAGGAACTTTATCAACTTAGTTTCAGATTAGGTCCGCAATCTGTCAGAAATTTAACAGCAATGAATAAGAGGTCAATGTGGTATCGATAGCAACGATACCACGAAATAGTTTCTCAAGTTGGCACTACGAGTCACCGACGACAGCGCACTCTAGCCGTAGCGGGAGAGCTCTACGAGCTCCACTCGAGTTTCACCCCATTTGATCAGGTGCACCCAGGCAGGACACTTCGCTTCAGCATCGCACCTACGTACAAAGTTATGTAATCGTTTATCACCTTCTTTTTGCACCAGAAAACCACGTTCTTGCAGTACCGACTCGTTTTACCTTTTCCCGTTCCTACCCACGCGCCGCCTCCCAGGTGGGATACAAAAGTCAAGGTTTTGGTACCAGCGTTATTCACCTGTTTCTGAGCTGAAATCAGTTTGAGTTGTTGGGCTGCGACTCGAGCCTGGGACCAGTCTGCATTTAGCGGAAAGTGCTCCACTGACTGAGCTATCCGCGCACGAATCACCAGCAAGTTGTCCCAGTTGCAAGTCCCGTTCCGGCATACATTTTCAATTAGGCAGGAAATTTCAAGTCAGCGGACGCTCGGCAGAAATTCATTCTGGAAACAATCAGTTAGGCTGTAGCAAAGCTATGTCCCCGAAATAGCCTTCTGCCAGCTACACTAGTCCCGCAAGCAGGAGAGCTTCGGCAAAGTTTACAAAGTAGGAGATGAGGTACTGGCGAGAGTAAGGCTGTGAGGGTGTGTCGTGAGTCGCGCTTAGATGGTTACGAATATGATAAACGTCAACCAAATTTTGCGACCAGAATGGAAATTTTTCCCTGACACTAAATGCAATGCAACTGCCTGTCTTGTTGGACAGGACACTGTGACATTTTGTCCAATCAAACTCAAGGGCACTGATTTACAGGAATTTATGGGCTAGTTTCCATTGAAATAATGCCGTTTTAAATCTCATCTTTTGTTGTTGTGGTCTTCAGTCCGAAGATAGGTTTGATGCAACTCTTCACGCTACACTGTCCTTTGAAAGCCTCAGAGACGAATCTCTGTGTAGCTATCGCAACCTATACCCACGTGAAAGTGCTTGCTGTACGCCTCTATTTGTCACACTCTACAGTTTTTACCCTATAATCTTTCCTCCAGTGCTAAACTGATGATTCCCTGACGTCTCAGAATGGGTCCCATAAGCTATCTCTTCTTTGTGTCAAAGTTACCATAAATTTATCTCCAGTTCTATTCAGTAGTTCATAAGTTTAACATTCCATCCCTCTAATTTTCAGTATTCTGTTATAGCACAACATTTCAAAAGCTTGTTAACCATTCTTTTAAACATGAGGAAACAAAATGATATTTTAGCACCACATGTCTAATTTCGTTATGTTTACAGTTTTAATTAGCAAAAACTGAACATATCACTGTCAACTACAAAACTTTCGAACAAGTCATTGATATACATCATTTTTTTTGCGATACACTGAGATTCTTAGCTTAGTAAAAAATTCAAATTCTGTAGCAGTTGTTACAATTCTGCTCTTTAATTGCTCTAATTTACATCTGAAAGCAGCTCAAACAACATATAACGCAGCGTATGGAAACTATTCTGCAAGAATAACTAAAACCATATTATGGCTGAAAAAAAAAATGTTTCTGTAGAAAGAAAATGTTCATTACTATAGTCTTTATGATCACTGTTAATTCATTGTTTAATGTAAACAATTTGAAGGATACACTCTTAAAAAAAGAAATGTAGCTGAGTCGCTAGAGCAGTTACCCGAGAAAGGCAAGGGTAACAGGTTTGGGTCCAGATCTAGCTCACAGTTTTAAACTGCTGGGAAGTCTAAAATCGCTTTACGCTGCAGAGTGAAAATTCATTCTTATAATGAAGGTAATTTTTTCTTTTGCTTATTCTGAAATATCTACAACAAATTTCATTTCAGAAAATCTCTGCGACGCGGTAGTTAAAATATCAATTTCCCTGAGTTTTTTTTTTTTTTTACGAAGATGTTCTCAGATATGAGGTATCATAGAATACTATACCACATGACGTTACTGAATGAAAACATACGAAGTAAGTCTTGCAATAATACGAAGCGCCAGAGAGTAGTAGTATTGAATTTAATACGCTCTAAAATATGTTTCCACTTTAAATTCTCATCAACACGCGCACTCAAAAATTTTGAAAATTTTTCTTGCTCACCAACTCCTGCTTCAAGCACTCTTTTGTTTCGCCGGAAATATAGAGATTACGATTCTGAATAATTACCATGTGCCATAAGGCAAGCTTTTATTAGTCTTTATAATATTAATATTGAAATAAGAAGTGTCAATAAGACTAAGGATAACAGAGTCTAAAAGAACGTGAAACTGTCGCTAGTGTATTGTTGTTAATGTACACAAATTTGTAAGACACTGTTTCAGACCTTCTTGCTTCTTGTTCCTTGTATCTCGTGTCTTGCATCTTGTGCTTTGTATCTGGTATCTTGTCTGTGTTTGAAAAGAAAAAAGAAATACGACAGTTTTGGAATCAAGTAACTTTCCTTCGTAGTTTGGGGAAACTGTTGTAAGGTGGGAACGGCAAAGATTCTTATTTCAACATAGTAATACAGTATATGAAAAAGGGGACATAATTCTTTAATCCAATGATGGTTGACGTTTTCCTATCGAGATAAACGGACCATAGTCTCCACGAAACCCTTCTGTTCCTAATTTTTTGTTCAGAACTGCGCTGGACATCTTCAGAGGTGTTGCTCCTTCGTTGAGTCGACTAGACTTAACGGAAGATTAACGCCTCTGAAGATGACCAGCGCAGGTCTGAACGAAACGTTAGAAACAGAAGAGTTTCTTGGACCACGACCTCATACCCCAAAAGGTTTACCAGCAGAAATGTTTTTCAGTTGAGTTAACTGCTTCCTTGAGCTATAATCGACAGTTTTGGATTTAATTTGTGGGATAGTCGGCAGTTATCAAGATAGAAGTTTAGATCACGCAGTTTTCATTTGAATGTGGAAAGACAAGGTATGTTCACATGTAGGAAGTTGACCATTCTAGCCAACATTTATCAACTACAACTACATCAACGTAGATCCTCTGCAAATCACACTTAAATGCTTGGCAATGGATTGATCGAACCACCTTCACAATAATTCTACATCTACATGATTCCTCTGCTATTCACAATAAAGTGCCTGGCGGAGGGTTCAATGAACCACCTTCAAGCTGCCTTTCTACCGTTCCACTCTCGAACGGTGCGCGGGAAAAACGAACAGTTACATTTTTCTATGCTAGCCCTGATTTCTCTTAGTTTATCGTGATGATCATTTCTCCCTATGTCGGCGGGTGCCAACATAATGTTTACGGAATCGGAGGAGAAAACGTGATTGAAATTTCATGAGAGGATTCCGTCTCAGCGAAACACGCCTTTGTTTTAATGACTGCCATTCCAATTCACGTATAATGTCTGTGGCACTATCTCTCCTAATTTGCCATAATACAAAACGAACCGCCCTTCTTTGTATTTTTTCGTTGTCATTCGTCAGTCCCATCTGATACGGATCCCACACCTCATAGCAATACTCCAGAATAGGGTGGACAAGCTTGATGTAGGAAGTGTCTTTAGCAGACCTGCTGCACCTTCTAAGTGTTCTGCCAATCAATCTCAGTCTTTGGTTTGCTCTACCCACGACATTATCTATGTGATTGTTCCATATCTACGTTATTCGTAATTGTAATCCCTAAGTATTTAGTTGAATTTACAGCCTTCAGATTTGTTTGATTTACCAGGTAATCGAAATCTAGGGGATTTCTTTTAGTACTCATGTGAATAACTTCACACTTCTCCTTATTCAGGGTTAACTACCACTTTTCGCACCATACAGATATCTTATCTAAATCATTTTGCGTTTGGTTTTGGCCATCTGATGGCTTTACAAGACGGTAAATGACAGTATCATCTGCAAACAATCTATGACGGCTACTAAGATTGTTTCCTATATCGTTAATTGAGATCAGGAACTATAGAGTACCTATAACACTTCCTTGGGGAACGCCGGATGTCACTTCTGTTTTACTCGATGACTTTCCGTCTATTAGTACGAACTGGGACCTTTCCGACAAGAAATCACCAATCCAGTGGCACAATTTTGGTCAGAAGACGCTTGTGAGGAACGACGTCGAAAGCCTTCCGGAAATCTAAAAATATGGAATCAATTTGACATCCCCTGACGATAGCACTCCTTACTTCATGAGTATAAAGAGCTCGTTGTGTTTCGCAAGAACGATATTTTCGGAATCCATGCTGACTATGTGTCAATAAATCCTTCTCTTCGAGGTACTTCATAATGTTCGAATACAGTATACGTTCCAAAACCCTACTGCAAATCGACGTTAGTGATATGGGCGTGTAATTCAACGGATTACTCCTACTTCCCTTTTTAGGTATTGATGAGACAAGAGCAATTTTCCAGTCTTTTGGTACGGATCTTTATGTGAGCGAGCGGTTGTATATAATTGCTAAATATGGAGCTATTGTATCAGCATACTGTGAGAGGAACCTGACTGGTATACAATCTGGAAATACTCTATTATTCCACTCTATAATAGCCTACTGAAAAAAAACAAACACCTGCATAATTCCGTGCAAGCTCTGACTTGCCTTATTTTGTTACGATGATCGTTTCTCCTTGTGTAGGTCGGCGTCAGAAAAATATTTACTCATTCGGAGGAGAAAGTTGGAAAATTTCGTGCAAAGATTCCATCTCAACAAGAAATTACTTTCTCTTAATGATGTCCACCCCAAATCCTGTACCACGTCAGTGATACTCTCTCCCCTATTTCCCGATAATGCAAAACGTGCTGTCTTTCCTTAACATTCTAGATGTATTCCATTAATCCTTTATGACGCAGCGGTATTCCAAAAGAGGTCGGACAAGCATAGTGCCGGCAGTCTCTTTACTAGATCTGTTGCATTTTCTTTGTCTTCGCCAATAAAACACAATCTTTGGTTCGTCTTCCCCACAACGTTTTCTGTGGGTTCTTATAAATTTAAGTTGTCCATATTGTAATTCCTTGGTGTTTAATTATATTCTGGGCCTTTAGATTTGATTGATTTATCGTGTAAGCGAAGTTATAGGATTCCTTTTAGCACTCATGTGGATGACCTCACACTTTTCATTGTCTAGGGCCAGCTGCAAACCCTCACACCATACAGATATCTTTTCTAAATCTTTCTGCAATTGGTTTTGATTTTCTGATGATTTTATTAGAATTTAACGACAGCATCATTTGCAGGCAACTTAAGACGGTTGCTTAGATTGTTTCCTAAATCTTTTATACAGATGAGGAACAGCAGAGAGCCTGTAACACTACCTTGCAGAACGACTGAAATCACTTCTGTTTTACGAGATGACTTTTCGTCAATTACTACGAACTTTGAACTCTCTGACAAGAAATCACGAACCCAGTCACATAACCGAGTCGATGCTGAGAAGCACATAATTTTATTAGAAGTCACTAGTGAAACACGGCAACGGCCTTGCCGCAGTGGATACACCGGTTCCCGTGAGATTACCGAAGGTAAGCGCTGTTGGGCGTGGCCGGCACTTGGAGGGGTGACTCTCCAGCCGCCATGCGCTGTTGCCATTTTCGGGGTGCACTGAGCTTCGTGATGCCAATTGAGGAGCTACTCGACCGAATAGTAGCAGCTTCGGTCAAGAATACCATCGTATCGACCGGGAGAGCGGTGTGCTGACCCCACGCCCCTCCTATAGACATCCTCCCTGAGGATGACGCGGCGGTCGGATGGTCCCGGTAGGCCACTCGTGGCCTGAAGACGGAGTACTTTTTTTTGTGAAACATGGTATCAGAAGACTTACGTAAATCTATCAATACGGAATCGAAACTGAAATCCCTTGTTAACAACACCCGACACTCAGTTTTAAAGAGCTGTTTGTGTTTCACAAGAACGATGTTTTCTAAATCTATGTTGACTATGTGTCAATAGACCGTTCTACCAGAAAAAAGCATTCAAAGATAGCATTAGATGGTGGTATAACTTCTGTCCGTAGAACTGTTTTGCACGTATTACATGGTAAAGTCACGCGGACTACGGGACTTTTTCTTCCGTCTGTAACTTGATTTGGACTGAATGTTTATTGAACACCGTACCTTCTTTTACGTAACGACATGCGGCTATTAAATATCAGAAAACAGTCAAACAAGTGGACAAGAGGACAGTACACAATCCATGCTTTAATTGCATCAGTGATTTTGTGCTCTTTGATGTGCAGAACTGAATATGCTTCGTTGGCTATTTTTCCGGCAAAGTGTGCACCATGACTGTCGGCGTCCGCCTTACGTCTGACACGACACAAAGTCGGCGCTATCTCGGCGCTCTGTAGCAGGTCCGCGGCGGCGCTGGCTTCGTTAAGGCCGGCGCGTGACGGCGCGCGACGCTATCGGGCCGCCGCCGCGCCCCGCCTCTGCCTGCCTGGCGGCGCGTCCCCCAGACAAGTGCGTCGCGTTTGAGTGAAGTGCGAACCGGTTTAGTGCCGTCGCCGTCGCCGTCCGTATCTGATGGCCGCCTGGGTGGCCTGTCCCTGGACGCCGCCGCGGGTCCATCTGCTCCGCGACCGAATGGGCCGCCTACGCCCTCCACGGTCCGCCTCCGAAGCTCGGTGGTCGGCGTGTCTGGCTGCAATGCGTGCCGTGCGATGGACCCGCGTTTGAATCCCTTATGGGACGCCAGTCACGCTAGTGATATCTAGAAAGCCAAAACGGCCGGTAGAGCGGTGTGCCGACTTCACACCCCTCGCTATTGCCTCAAATGACGGCAGAGGACGACACGACTGTCGGTCTGTCTGGATTGGACCATCAGAGCCGGAACGAGGAGCTTTGTTTCATGACCTCCGTGGATTCATTGGTGCAAACGAGATCCAGAGACACGAAGAGCGAATTATATCAAGTGGTCAGGATGTGAGTTGAATATGTGGTTTGTTTTACTGTCAAGAATTATGTGAACTGAAGGAGGAAGGAGGAGAAAGGAAAGGAACTAATGCTTTCAGACCTATCAGATCTTTATGCGGAATCAGCAGCGAGGAGTTAAAATGTGTGCCACACCAGAGCTCGAAGTCATGGATTTCTGCTTGCAAGGGTGTAGCGTTAACCAGTGCGCCAACTGGATACAGTGTTTATCTGAAATGCGTAGACTGTCTCGGCACGTAGACTCGCTAAGCCACACTCCCACCTATCCCCACCTACCTACAGTCCCCGAACATGTCCTCCATGCTCGCTAGTTTTGGGTTCCTATATCCGCACTGGAGGTTGTGGATTCAATGTCCATCGATGTGAATCAGTTACATGAATGCGTGATGTCTGTTCTTTTGGACTCATAACAGATGCACATTTACGGGAACCGTAGCGGTCGCGCGGTTCCAGACTGTAGCGCCTACAACCGCTCGGCCACTCTGGCCCGCTATCATGCAGCAGACGGAGGGGGACTGCAGATAGATGGCGCTAGGCGGGACTGTGTGCTGGACGGGGAGCGCACGGAAGTAATCTGCTTATTTGCAATAAACACTCTCTCGAAGTGGCGCAGTGGTTAATCCGTCTTCCTAGTAAGCAGGAGATTCCAGGTTTGAGTCCCAATCAGGCGCAAATATTCACGGGTCCCCGCTAATTTCGTATAAAGTCCCAATGTAGCTGGTATCATTCGTTCCTTCCCTTTCCCTTCTCCACGGTCCACTTTCAATTTACATGATATATATCAAGCGTCGGATTCCGCAAGTCATGAAATGGCCGAAAGAACACACACCACACATTCATATAACAGTTTAAAACGCCATTTCTCAGACATTAAAAAATTCAACGTTTCGGTCACGTCGCTGATTTCACCTTCAGGAGACTATGCGGGTCAGATACATCGTGATAATAGTACCGAGATGTAAGTTAGATAGCACGCTTGTAATAGAATAGAGCATATATAGACCACCTGATCAAAAGTATCCGCTCGTCCTCATGTTACGCGGAGTGACCACTAGATTTCACGAGAGGCGGATCTGGCAGTATAAATGTTGGCCGCGAGTGTTGTCAGGAGGAAGCAGTAAAACAGGATGGATCGGTTACGAGAGCTCAGAGACGTCGAACAACCTGAGAAGCAAGTCCATCAGCGACATGTGGTGATGTGACTATAGAGGAAAAACGCGACGGACCAACCGCAGCCAAACTAAGACAAGGCAGAACAGACTTCATGTGCTGAACGACATGTACCATCGAGCATTGTAGACTGTGGCTGTAAAATATCGCATGAATGCTGAACGGATCACTCGTGAGTTCCAGTGTGTAAGGTGCTGAAAAGTACGGTGCTCAGTCTTCCGACAGCTCCTCCTAAACCACACACACAGATGTGTAATACATGCTAAGTGGCGCTTGAGATGGCGCACAAAGCGACGCCACTGGTTAGTGAATGACTGGAGGCGAGTGATTTGCGGTAATTAATGACGCTGGAAGCTGTGGTTAACAAAATGGAAGGGTTTGGGTTTGGCGAATGCTTGGAGAAGGCTACTGGCTATCATTTTTGACGTCAAAAGTCAAGTATGGAGGAGGTACCTTATGACACAGGGGGACTCTTTAAGAATAGCGTGTGGTCCCCTTCTTGTGCTCAAAAAACACTAATCGCAGAAGGATTTGGACACATTTTACAGCAATTGCTACTGCGTAGACTAGCAATTCGGAGACGATGATTGTAATTCTATCACCATGAGAATGCAACCTGTCATTAAGCAGTGTCTGTTGTGCACAATAAGATTCTTGAAATGGACTGGCCTATCCAGGGTTCCGACCTGAACCCAGTGGAATATCTTTGGGATGAGTCGGAGTTTCCACTTCACTTGAGGGTCCGTCGTCCACCATCACTAGCTACTGTGGTTTCGGCTCATAAAGAAGACTGAGCAGCCATTACTCCATACATATTCAGACATCTGTTTGAAAGATTCCGCAGCAAAGCGGAGTCAGTCATACAGGCGAAGGGCGGACACACGCCACATTAATGTTCATAGATAGGGGCTCGCCTACTTTCGATCGGATAGTGTATGAGGTGACTGTAAGTATAATGTAGGTGCTGTGATCGTGCTAAAAAACGACGCGAGTGTGGATACAGGAGATGAAAGCGGCCAGCTAGGCTGGCCGGGGGTTTTAAGACACGCTGTATCCCGTCGCGAATAAACACTTAGGAGGCTTCTCTTCGGATTTCGTCGGCGGGATACCGCAAGACGTAGTCGTTGACACCCATGAGAGGAGAATCAGTGGTCCAGCTGGTCTTGCTCGCCTAGTAATAATAAAAAGTCAGACAAAAATGGCATCAGTGAATCACAGCCCTACGTGTATCTCCTGTTAGCTATAAAAACTAATTGCTAAGTTCAAGACGTACAGGCAAACAGGGTATGTCTCCTGCTAATCTGGAACATTAATTGCTTTTTCAAAGACGTGCCCACTATAAAATGACAGTAAAAGCTAAACTATCGCGAAGTGACATAGAGAGCAGTCATTGGCTGGTACAAGCATTCGTTGAGCGAGCCACCCTCGAGAAGGTACCGCTCAGAGAAACACACATCTTCCTGGGTACTCTTGAGCACTAGACGCGCAAGACTTCTTACTCAACACATGTGAGCTGGCGTATCAGTTACCTTGCTCCACTGGAATTGGTTTTCCCTACCCAGGAACAATGCATGACGAGGCCTTTATAGAGTAAATAATTAGCATGCTGAAATATTGCTTTTGATATCTAAATAGGCATCGTCATTAGGGTCTGAAAATAGTAATTAAAAACAGTCTTCTTATTTATTATTTATTCCAGAATGGGAACCTGGTGGCGACCTTGGCGTTTACAGTACGTTTTGCTGAGGATTTTACACCCACATGGATGGTGCTCGGTCTACCCGTTGTGCGAAGGGCTTAGATGTGAGCATATAGATGGCAGTCAGTTCTGCTTGAGCAGTACAAAGCAGATGTCGATCAACTGGATTCTGAAGGTTAGGGAATCTGTATGAACAATTACAATGGCTTTGAGGCCCCTAATGACACAGTCAACTTATTCCACGGTAACCTCCTTAGTATAAAGATGAAGAGAAGTAGTTTGATTCCACAACAAACAGTAACGTAAACCAGGCTGGTGCGTTGCTACTGTCGTATTTTATAAAGTAATGTGCCCTATGGTAAGAACACTGACGGAAAAAATCACAACGCGAAAAAGTAATTAACACAGAGTAATGAAATTTTGGGATTACATTTATCTAGGTAACATGTGTAACTAATTAATATTGCAGGATCACAGATTAATGTAAGCACGAAATATGCCACTGAATGTGAAATGGTGGTACATTAATAACCTATGTAATCACCCAGAATATTGAATTCAAGCTTGCAAATATGCATGCATTGTGTTACAGAGGCGCTGGATATCAGTTTGTGGGATGGAGTTCCTCCCCTGTTGCAGTTGGTCGGTCAGTACAGGGACGGATACTGCTCTTTGTGGATGACACTGGAGTTGTCGTCGGATGGTGTCCCATATGTGCTCGAGTGGAGACAGATCTGGTGTTCTAGCAGGCCGACGAAACATGTAGACACAGTAGAGCATGTTGGATTACAACAGCGGTATGTGGGCGAGTGTTATCCGTTGGAAAACACCCCCTGGTACGCTGTTCATGAATGGCACAACAACTAGCCGAATGACAAAACGTACAAATTTGCAGTCATGGTGCATGGGATAACCAGTAGAATGCTCTTGTTGTCACTCGAAATCGCACCCCGAACCATAAATTCAGGTGTAGGTCCAGTCTGATTAGCATGCAGAAAGGTTGGTTGCAGGACCTCAAATTGTCTCCTTCTAACAAAAAAACGGCCATCATTGGCATCGCAGAACCAGCTTTCATCAGAAAACATAACACGCCTCCATCCTGCCCTCCAATGAGTTCTCGATTCACACCCCTGAAGTTGCAAATGGCGGTGGTTTAGGGTCAGTTTCATGTACGCTACAGGACGTCTGGCTTGGTGCTGTCCTTGAAGTAACTGATTTGTAAAAGGTCGTTGTATCACTATGGTCCCAACTGCTGCTCAGATTACTGCTGCAGATGCAGTGCGATGCGCCAACTCGACGGCCTCCCCTCTCTGTGGTACCACGTGACCTTCCGGAGCCAGTGCTTCTTGCGACTGTACATTCTCGTTGCTATTGCAACCAGAGATCATGTACGATGGCTACATTATTGCCAACTCCTTCTGGAATATTTTCTAGTAGCCCTGTTGTACGGCCTCATTCAAACTCAGTGAGTTGTTGATAATGACGTCTTCATTGCCTTTTTGACTAACATCAACGCAGCACGTCCAATCTCAAAGATCACTAAAGCCCACTACCTTTACAGCGTTTATGTAAATCAAACCTGACTTGCACACTCATAGTGACACTACTAGAGCCACTCTTACGCGACTGGCGTGAAATCTGAACAAACATCATCTTTCAGATGTGGAAACATCCCTACCAACTTTTGTTTATGTCGCGCAACTCCTTGGTGTTGCGAAATTTTTTCCGTCAATGTAGATGGAGCTTTCCTCAAACAAGTTAGGACAATATGTAATAATTATCCAACCACGTAAACTGTGTTGCTGGTGCACAGAATAGTTCTGAGATATGTTGAACTTCAGAAGGAAGTAGGTGTAGGTATTCGTCTACACACGTCAAATCAAAAATTGAAAAATGAGTTTCATGTTTCATCGTCTCTAATTGCTTCATAATGCAAAAACCACTCAAAACTTAGTGTTAAGCCCATTTTATACGAGAGACTTTCTTGCCTCAGTCGACAACTTGTGACAGGCGAGTCTGCTGCAGCACCTCTGGCGCTTTGTTCCTGTGCTGAGCCTCACCAGCCACGAGTGCTCGTTTCCGTCAGCCAGAATTGCATTTGCTTTGAGAGCTGTCAGCTGTGCTGATTTTTTGAACAGTGAAAGTGAGGTTATGTGAGACGATCGTTGTGACGAAAGAATCGAAGTACAGTAACAGAATGTAGGAACAAGCAACGGCAAGAGAGTTTGCATATGACAAAAAAATCATGATAGATGATTTGGAAAAAATCATAGGGTAGGGTAAACTCGCCACACTTCCGTGAATCAAAGAAACGGGGAACGTAATGTCTAAACACTTCTAAACATCTACGTAAATTTGGATACAAACACATCAAACAGTACTGAGTGAGTGTCACGGACGTGATACGGGAGTTTGGGTGGCAATGATTAAAGCAAAGACGTTTTCGTTTCAGCGGGATGTTTTCATGAAATATCGATCACCAGTTTTCACCTCCAAGGGTAAAATATTTTGTTGATTCCTAACTATCTAGGGCAAAATGACCATCGTAATAAAATAAGAGACATCAGAGATCACGCGGAATGATATAGGTGTAGATTTTTCGAGCATGGAACGGTCGAGAAATTGTGTAATGGTGCTCCTCAAAACCTTCTGTGGACCACTTACATGTGAACTGTAGAGTAGTAACGTATAGAATGGTAAATAGTGCCTGATTATCTTTCGTATCACGCTTTGTCTCTAAGTGCCAAATAAAATCGATAGTTATTTTTCTTGTTAAATAGATCTGACTCCTAAAAGAATTTTCATTAAACAACGTTTATGAGTTTACGTCCTTATTTCCGCATGACACATGACACATAATTTTTCTTCGTCCAAGTCTTACAAAGCTTAAATACTCTTTTGCTTGCAGATATTTCGTCTATTTTGTCAGAATAAATTCTGGTCCTTCCCGCTACTTACGCAGTGTATCACGAAGACGAAGCGAACCGTAAAACAAAGACAAAGAAGACACAAAACCACTAAATCTCCTGCTATAGTAGAAGTAAGCTTAACGAAATGAAATGGTGGCGGGTAGAATATGTACCTGGACAAAAGTTTAGTAGATGGACTGAGGAAGTTCTTTGCTGGATTCCAAGAGAAGACTGAGAAGAGAACTTACTGAAAGGTGGCTAGATTAACTTATGAAACATGGAGGAAAGTATTGATGATAGGGTTATGCTGATCTTCAAGTTTTTTTCTTTGTGATATATCCCATCCTAAACAAAAATTAGATGTGGGTTATTTGTACTCAATAGAAACATTGTAAGATGTATCCATAGGCGTCTAAATTTGAAGAATAATGAATAATTGCATAAAAATCATGTTTCCATTTTGTCCCAAAAAATATTCTTCGAAAGTAGCTGATTAACTAGTTACTTTATAACTGTCAACTAGGTGGTTAATACTGCTGTATTAACTTTAATAATGTAGTCCACAAAAGTACAACATATGGCATATGTACTGAAAATATGACGAGAATATCAAATTTTCTTTTAAAAATCTTTATTCTTTGATAAAGTCTCTTTCTATGCTCGTGGAAACATAGAGCAAGCTAGTTTGTTGTGTTTGCAAATTATTGATCATAATCTTCCATGAGTTTGCTGCTTTTTCCAGCTATATCATTCACAACTCCCAGTTAAATAACTAGAAGTAGAGGGTTGAGGAACCTCCGTTTTCCTATCATTTCTTCCACAACGACTCGTCACCCAAATCAAATCAGGTAAAAAATTACCCATATTTTATTATAAATGAACTGTTACCAACCACGCTTTGCTGTGACTATGGTTAGATGGAAAATAGAGATAAGAGAAAATACATGTTCCTAATGTGTGTGGGAACTGGGTGCACAACCTAATTTGCTTCTTCCCCCTCTCTTCATCTCCTCATCCTCCTCATTTGTCCAACTCCTCCACCATCCCCCTCTGTCTGTCTATCACCTCTTCTCCCTCTCTCGTCCAACTACTCATTCCGTCTCTTAGTCTCCTCCTGTGCCCTCATCCTGCCCTCTCTCTGTCCATTGGCTCCTCCCCAGTTTCTAGGTCCATCTTCTCCACTCCCTCCTGGCCCCTCTCTGTCTCTTCCTTCCTGTTTCTATGTCCATTTCTTTCCACCCCTCTGTCCACCTCCTCTCCCCCCGCCCCCCCCCCCCCCTCTCGCTCTCTCTTACCTCAAACACTGTTTGTTGTAACTGCAAATTCGGATTCTGCAGTAATGTTTGCGTGATTACTAGGCACAAGCTTTTACTTTAACAAAAGTGTACCGTACACTACTGCTCTTATTATCGACACTCATATCGTACAGGCTTTTGTTTGTTTGTTTAGAACAGCTCAGTGTATGTTAGACCCCCAGTGACAGTGCAACCGCAAGTTCTTGCTGCTAATATGGCGAGTTCACCATTCGTGCGACTTCAGTAATGCATAGGAGCTGTGATTACTATGTACACTTGCGAGCTGAGTTATTGAGCCTTCGCTCACAGCCCCAGGTGGAGTTGGCTTCCGTCACATAGCTTGAGGCTGTTGCCAAGGGGTATCACTGTGGGGGTGGGGGACGCGAGGATGCGAGGGATATCGAGCACGACCCACGTGTCCCCCGATCGGTCCCCTTCTGTGGCCGCCCCGGGTACTGCCTGCACTGAGGTAGAGCCCCCACCTGATGAAAGATTTTCCGAGGGACCGATCGCAGGGCCTCTCCAGTTCGTTTGACGAACATGTTTCGGGCGTTATCTATGGCTGAGGGAGTTTCTAAGCTGGATGCAGTCGTCCACCCTGTTCCAGGGGAAGCTTCTCGGCCCGCAAGGTCTGGACATTCACAAAGGGTGGGTTTGCTGGTAGCTGAGAGCTCCAACGTTAGGCGCGTAATCGGGGCCCCTTAGGAACAGGGTTGCAAAGGAGGGAAGGGAAGCCAGTGTGCACTCTGTGTCCACCTTACCGGGGAGGGGGGGGGGGGGGGGGAGGGAGGATAGTCATTCCGGATGCGAAATGGTTGCTTCCGAATGCCATGAAGAGTACAGGGTGCAGCCAACTGCGGTGGTGGCCCGTGTCAGTACCAATGACGTGTGACGAGATTCTCTGGTTTCTGGCGGTTAGCAGAAATGGTAAACATTGCCAGTCTTATGTGTATATCACTGACAATAACAATATTTCCCACAAAATACCTTACAACTAACGCATATATACAAATAGCAATAGCAAAAATGGGTTACATGTATGCACAAAATATCTACGAGACAAATACATTTGAAAATATTACCCTCGCAGCCGGAATATTGAAGTACTACATCTTAATGCTGCTGGTATGTTTTGATGTATGTCAACCGACAACACCAGTGCAGCGTTGTTGTACCTGAGTGTTCTACGTAATAATTAAAGTGACATACGCATACATACGGCAATTTCTGTCGTGTCGGATTGTCAATGTTATATGAAAATGAAATAACATAAATATTTAATATTTTGTTATGATACACTGCACCTGTAAAGAATTACAGTATTATAATTAATGTTGCGTATTGTGGGCGCCAATGTGGCACGCGAGTATTGTCTTTTGATTGCGTGTTGTACAGTTTCAGCAAGATTGCAATAAAACTACACTCAAGCTCATAAATTAAGGGCAATTCCACAATGTGGTGCCACACTACGTGGCACTACACAAAACTGGCGCTAATAGCATAGGCACATAGAGAACACACACCACACAGATCTGAAAGTCCACGGTATTGAGAAAACCGTCCCGAAACACATGTGCTACAAAACGCCAATGATTCCTGCGCAAGTACCCCGACATCAGTATGGGATATGATCACCACGCACAAGTACACAGGCCGCACAACGGGTTGGCATACTCTGGATCAGGTGGTCGAGCAGCTGCTGGAGTGTAGCCTCCAATTCTTGCACCAGGGCCTGTCGGAGCTCCTCAAGGGTCCCAGGGGTTTGAAGACGTGCAGCGATACGGCGACCGAGAGCATCCCAGACGTGCTCGATGGGGTTTAGGTCTGGGGAACAGGCAGGTCACTCCATTCGCCTGGTATCTTCTGTTTCAAGGTACTCCTCCACGATGGCAGCTCGGTGGGTCCGTGCGTTATCATCCATCAGGAGGAAGGTGGACCCACTGCACCCCTGAAAAGGCGGACATACTGGTGCAAAATGACGTCCCGATACACCTCACCTGTTACAGTTCCCCCGGCAAAGACATGCAGGGGTGTACGCGCACTAATCATAATCCCACCCTACACCATCAAACCAAACCTCCATACAGGTCCCTTTAAAGGACATTAAGGGGTTGGTATATGGTTTCTGGTTCACGCCAGATGAAAACCCAGCGAGGATTACTGTTCAGACTATACCTGGACTCGCCCGCGAACATAACTTGGGACCACTGTTCCAATCATGTACTGTGTTCTTGACACTAGGCTTTACGGGCTCTCCTGTGTCCAGGGGTCAGTGGAATACACCTTGCAGGTATCAGGGAGAATAAACCATGTCTGTTCAGTCGCCTGTAGACAGTGTGTCTGGAGACAATTGTTCTAGTGGCTGCGGTAAGGTCTCGAGCAAGGCTAGCTACAGTACTCCGTGGCCGACTGCGGACACTGATTGTTATATAGCGGTCTTCTTGTGGTGTTGTACACTATGTACGACTGGTACTGTAGCGCCTGGACACGTTTCCTGTCTGGTGGAATCGCTGCCATAATCTTGAGATCACACTTTGTGGTACACGGAGGGCCCGTGCTATGACCTGCTGTGTTTGACCAGCCTCCAGTCGCCCTAGTATTCTACCCCTCATAACATCATCAATATGTGTCCTTTGAGGCATTTTAAACACACAGTCACCATTATCACGTCTGTAAACGTCTGCACATTTACTCGCTGCACCGTACTCCGACATGCACCAACACACCTGTGCGTATGTAGACTGCTGCCAGCACCACGGTGCGACGACCGCAGGTCAAATGCACCGCATGGTCATACCCCGAGGTGATTTAAACCTGCAAACCGCCCACCAGAGCGTTGTTTCACCATGTATCAGCATTATCCTTAATTTATGAGCATGAGTGTAGTTACTTATTATCGATGTAACATGAGGTTTTATTTAAACACTGCTTTTCCCGGCTAATGACCGTTATTTTGTTAAATAAATCTCCATTTGGGAACAAGTAGCAATGGTGTCTGTCAAGCAGTGTAACTGGCACTAAGTTGCAGATCATTTATCCAATTTAACGCTGCTGTTATTCGAGGTGGCAGCAGTAATTGAACAGTTTTGTCACACAATACTACATGCAAACAACACTTACGTATTTTTCCTGTCAAAATATTTTATAAGAGTGGTTACGAGAAAAGCAGGCTTTACACATCGCGAGATAAGAATGTATATCATGTAAGATGCTATTTGCACTGTATTTAAAGATTATTCAGAACCTAAGTCGTATTTATTTCCCCAAAGTGGGTTCTGGGCCATCAATACAGAATTATTATCGCAATTATGACCAACAACGTTTATGTCTATATAGAAAATCAATTTGAAACTGCCACTGCAATATTTCACTAACATGGCGGATAACATAAGACAACCACTTATTGAATCTGCTTCAGTCCCTGTTTCACCACTGACAAATAATATATATTAAATCTTTTTCTACCTTCACTATATGCATTAACATTTGAAAATATTTCTCAATGTTAATTGCTCATTATTCAGCATTTACCAATAAAGCTACCTCTAGCTCAATAGCGCTAGTGGCTGTGCTCCTTTGTAGCTGAGCAGAAAACTTAACATTTATACAGGACGAGAATTACAATAAAATAAAAGTATAAACATATAAAATCCATTTCAATCACATGGAAAAATGAAACAAATGCCAGAGATTATCTGTAAGAGGACTGATCAGTTTACCCATATAAATAAAAATGTAAATATTCGTTTGTTCAAAATCGTATGTCTTAAAGTTCGTCACCAATTGCTTTGAAATTACGACACAATTTAACATTCAAATATGTGCATGTTTTTATAAACCTAATATATATATTCGAATGAAACATACTGTCAAAGAGTTCAAAGCAATCAGTGAATAACTTTTGAAGATTTAAGATTTTTGAACAAACGAAAATTTGCATCTACATAAAAAAATGTAAATTTGTCTTGTAAATTATAGATTGCAGCAATCAGTCATCTTTTTTATTCAATGAACTGTGGGTGAAGCACAATCAACAGGGACTTACATGCTTTGAGCGAAAATAATAGTGCATTGAGAATGGCTAGCTTCTAGCCGAAATCTAGATCTTTGTAATAAAAATTTAAAAAGGATCACCGATTGCTGCAATCTATAATTTACAAGTCAATATCACAGTCACTGAGCGCAACTGCTTTCCAAATGGAAGGTAATCTCATTGAAAAATGTAAATATTAGTTTGTTCAAAATTCTAATTTTCCAGCTGTTTTTCATCAATTGTTTTGAAATTTTGACACAATGTTGCATTGGAATACAAGTGTGGTTTTATATATCCACTGGAGTGTCACATATTCTATATGAAGGGGTTTATGGCATATGGTGGAAGTTCAGATTTTGACAGAAATGAGTTAAGTACTATGTTATGTAGTAGAAATTGCACTAATTTGTATACTACAGTGTTAAAAGTCTTTCTATACACAATATCATCACTGATGACACTGCATGTTCTACTGTGAAATTTTCTGTATGATACATGTTATGGCAAAGTGAAGTACATCTGAGTACACCACAATGCCATGAAACAAAATTAGATTTTGTGTTCCACCACCAGGGAGTTTTCCTTTGTTTACTATTATTATTATTATTATTTTGCAGAAAAGTTCATTTTACTTTAACATGATCAAAACTGATTTCTTCAAAGTCTTGCATTTATGATGCTTATATTAAAATTAATACACTTAACTGAGCTGAAGTACTGTCAGTTCAATGTGAACTTCTTAATTTAAATTGTATTCATGGAATTTATAACAAGTTTTGTAGTATACAATATATTAATATTACTACACTTCATATATGATCCAGTATTAATACTATCTCTCATTAGACTTAATATCCCTCCTATACTCACTGCTACTAGGCTTTCCTGATTTTCCTGTACATTGTTTGACAGATATTCAGTTTATCTAAATGAGCAAATAATAATAAATAATTATTGTCAGTGACATAATGTAATTTTCAGTGAAAATCGTATTTCAGACAATACTCATGGAAAAAGATAACGAAAATCTCCAGCTTCTGTTATCCATGATTCTTCTAGAACAATCCTTCTTCTTGTTTGCACTCTTGTAACGATCGGACACGACTGATGTCTCGTAACACAGAGGTCTGTGAAAAAACTGTATTATGTTGTTAATTAATATTTGAAAAATAGAGTTTCCATGTGATTGAAATGAATTTTATATGTTTATACTTTTATTTTATTGTAATTCTCGTCCTATATAAATGTTAAGTTTTCTGCTCAGCTACAAAGGAGCACAGCCACTAGCGCTATTGAGCTAGAGGTAGCTTTATTGGTAAATGCTGAACAATGAGCAATTAACATTTAGAAATATTTTCAAATGTTAATGCATATAGTGAAGGTAGAAAAGGATTTAATATACATTATTTGTCAGTGGTGAAACAGGGACTGAAGCCGATTCAATAAGTGGTTGTCTTATGTTATCCGCCATGTTAGTGAAATATTGCAGTGGCAGTTTCAAATTGATTTTCTATAGAGACATAAATGTTGTTGGTCATAATTGCGATAATAATTCTGTATTGGTGGCCACGGGATCTCTGCGGTCAATGGAAATATGTCGCCTGGTAGAATGAATCATGTTTCTTGTTAGACGAGGTCCATGGCCTGCACGGAAATGCCGTTATCAAGTCGGTACGGCTTCACTGCACAGCACTGCGCCCCGACTCTGGCCAGTGGGAGCAGTCTTTTGCTACGGAACACGTTTACCTGTGGCAACAATCAAAAGCACCAAGCCAGCGGTGTACTATGTGAACATTATTGCAGACCATCATCTACATTTATAACTATACTCTACAAACCGAGGTGAATGGCAGAAACTACGTCCCATTATACGAGTTATTAGGGTTTCTTCCCGTTCCATTCACGTAGGGAGCACGGAAAGAATTATTGAATGCCTCTGTGCATGCAGTAATTATTCTGACCTTATCCTCACGATTCCTACGTGAGCGATACATACGGGGTTGTAGTATATCTCTACAGTTAACATTTTAGCCCGTTCTTGAAACTTTGTTAATAGACTTTTGCGGGATAGTTTATGTCCGTCTTCAAGAGTCAACCAGTTCGGTTCCTTCAGTATCCCTGTGACACTGTCCCACGGATTAAAAAATACTTGTAACCAGTCGTGCTGCCCTTCTCTGTACACGTTCAATATCCCCTGGTAGTCCTATCTGGTATGACTCCCACACACTTGAATAATATTCTAGAACGGATCGCAAGAGTTATCTGTAAGTAATCTCTTTTGCAGACTGATTGCACTTCGCCAGTATTCTACCAATAAACCAAGGTCTACCACCTGCTTATCCCTACAAAGTGTTGCACAACAGTAACTCTCATTGATGTTGTAGTCATGGGATACTACGTTTGTTTCGTTTTGTAGAGTGCACAATTTTACATTTCTGAACATTTAGAGGACCACGTTGAAATCTTATCATGATCTGATTGAATATTTATGCAGCTTCTCTCAGATACTACTTTACTATAGATAACTGCGTCATCTGCAAAACGACTGATTTTACTATTAATATACAAGATGAACAGCAAGGGTCCCAACACACTTCCCTGGGGCACATCAGAAATTACTCCTACATCTGACGATGGCTCTCCATCCCAGAAAACATGGTGTGTCCTCTCTAGCAAAAAGTCCTCAATCGAGTCATAGATTTCATTTCTTACCCCATACGATCATACTTTTCACAATAAACGTAGGTGAGGTACTGACTCAAATGCTTTTTGGAAATAAAGAAATACTACATCTGCCTGGTTGCCTTGATCCAAAGCTTTCAGCACGTCATGTGAGAAAGTGCGGCTGGGTTTCACATGATCGACGTTTCGAAGTCCATGCTGGTTCGCACTGAGGAGACCATTCTGTTCAAGATACTTTATTATGTTTGAGCTCATAATTTGTTCTTAGATTCTACAGGCATAATGGACGTTAGTTTTGTCGATCATTTCCACTACCCTTCTTGTAGACAGGTATAACCTGTGCGTTTTTCCAAGAACTGGCACAATTTTTTTTTTCGAGGGATGTACGATACATTATAGTTTCAAGAGGGGCTAACGCAGCCGAAAATTCAGTACAGAATTTGACAGGGATCCCATTGGGGCTTGGAGCTTTGCTCGATTTTGACGATTGTATCCCTTCTTGCTTGATGTCTTCCACGACCGCGGCGGGATCTTTCAGTGCAATAACTGTTGTTGTTACAAGGCCAGCCTCGAGCTACAGTGGACTGAGGAGCGTGGTGGTGAACTGACGTTGATGTGCTGGCCACCACATCCGCCTGATATGAAACCGATGGAACACATCCGCGACAATATAGGGCGCCAGTTCCATGCCCACAAGCCGCCAGCTCGTAATTCACGGAATTGCGTGACCTGTGGAGGGACACTCGGTGCCACACTCCCCCAGAAACTTATGGAACTGTAAGGAGTTCGGATTATATGGAACTTTACGTGCGCTTCATCCATAACGACAGTACAATACAGTATGAGATCCTCAGAAAATAATAATTATATTATATCAACAAAAGGAAATAGCAGTTAATCTCATGTGCGGAAAACTAGCAAAACAATATCTACCAGTATATGGACTGGCATGAACAAACAAGTTAAAGTGAAACTCATTTTGGAGACGAACCGAGCAGGTGATTCATTATATCGCAAAACTCGCATTTAGCAAGAGAATGGCGAGCTTCAGAGCAGAAAGGGATAAGGACACAACAATACATTATTCCTTCTAACGTAAATAAGGCCGTGACTGAGGGTAAGTGGCTGCACGTCATTAACAGGACTAGGCTGCGACCCAGCAAGAAAAATAAAAATGTTTATTCACCTCTAGCGAGATGGTGATTGTCTGAAGCCGTATTTGGCGACGCAGACACTGCACAGTGGGGATATCCCCATTATATAAAAGCATTCTGAGACGTTAAGGCTCTGTCTCTCTCTCTCTCTCTCTCTCTCTCTCTCTCTCTCTCTCTCTCGTGTCGCGGCGGACCGCATAAGCGTGTGGAAATAAGTGAGTGAGTTGAGAGCTTTGCTTTTGCGAAGTAAGGACGATATGCTTCACGTATAGTGGCGACAAATAGCAAAGCGTTAATTATTCCTGTGGGAATTTTTTCGGGCAAAGAAATTGTGCACGTCGCTCCAATCCATATCGAGTGTGCAATAGCCATTATTTCGACTAGGGAAAGATTAACGTTCTACATAACGCTGGAATGTTGCGACTGAGTAAATGCAATCAAGGCCATAGTAGGGAATTAACGTTTCAGATCCGGCACAGAGACAACGCCGTTGAGGATGCCGCTTGGTAAGGTACCATCACGCATTAGGCCACTGTAAATGTTGAGTCTAGATTTTGCTCGCTCCAACTTGTGCACGCTAGGCCATTGAATATCAAAAGCCAGGATAGTAACCTACCCTCACATTCAGTACATGAAAGTTTTTTCATTGGTTCAAAAAGTAAATTTATTCTCCACCAAGTCAATGCATTGACCAGCTATGACAACATAGATTTAAATGAGCTGATTAGGATTTTTAATAATCATTCTTTCCTGTACTAAAAATATTTCATGTGTAGAGATAAAGATTTTAATAATTGTCATTTCAAAACGCCCAAGAATTAAATATTTTGTTATTGAGTGTCAAAAGTAATATTACTTGACCCCTTAAAGCACAATTGATAAATTATATGTAGAATGAAAAAGGCAATAGCTGTGTTATCTTTCTAGAATAGACCCCACACTTTCACTTTTATTAATTCATGCATTCTAGGTACGTGACAGCAGCAATTCTAATGATTTTGTTACAGACTGCACCTGATGTTAGCTGCCTTACAGAGACAGTCTTTAGAATGTCTTGTTTGACACCCTGGGCTTGAGAAGAGAGTTCAGATGTTCTGTTCATTTGCGCGCTAAGTGGTAAGCTAAGTTTGCACATATTAGTGTGCAGATACAAAGGTCACACACATGACAAAACAATTTTCGAATATTTCTCAATCACAACTGCCGCTAAGTTCCAAATGTGGACCATCGCACTATTAAGCAAGCGGTCGTAATGTATTATTTCCTCAATGTACTTGACATTGCCTCTTAACGGCGAATGGTTAAAGGATCTACTGGACGATCACATGCACCTACTGAACATAGAATTTGAGCTGAGACTTCATCAAGCTAACAAACCACCAAGCACCTGAATTATGTTACAATATGCGACTTTCGCAGCTTAACAACGGATCTGGTTATAATCATGTTGCAGTGCTTTGAAGGATTCGCTATGAACACAGTAATTACATGGAGCCTAAGGATCTATTGTTCATCTTTCAGGTGCTTCATGTATTTGTATAATTTACAGCTTGAACTACGCACTGTGAAGTCCGTCTCTAAGATTACAGATCAGTACACTTCCCCAGCGCTTTCAAGTCAACGACATCATTACAGAGTAGGAACTTTTGAGTTCTACTGTAGAGGCCCCATCAGGAACGACCTTCGCTCTACCATGTCTTGCTTCCGTCCGATCTCGTAGGCGACTATCAGTCTTGAGAAATAAGACTGGCCGACACAAACATTCTGTAAGCATTCCTTTTTACGCAACCTTATTTTGTATTTTCTACTGTCTTCCCTTTAGCTGAAAGTGATTTGGTTTGTTCTTACTAATTCAAATCTCTCCACATTACTATTCCAGCAAAGGATTATAAGTGGGCCAATGAACGGTTATTATATTATTGTGTTTCATGAAATAAAAGAAAGGAAAAGTAGTATGGCAATTTTGGCTTCGAACCACCTAATCGGAAAGAGTCTTCTTCCTTTGCGCACGTTGGCCTGATTTTACGCACTGCTTAAAATCTGTGTATTAAGTGTGTAAGTAGGCTGTTTAGGTTTTTATATTGGTAACGCCACGTAGCGCTCTGTATGAAAATCACTGGCTGTGCTGTGTGCAGTCTGTGGCTGGTTTGCATTGTTGTTGGCTATTGTAGTGTTGGGCTGTTGGCTGTTAACAGCGCGTAGCATTGCGCAGTTGGAGGTGAGCCGCCAGCAGTGGTGGATATGGGGAAGTGAGATGGCGAATTTTTGAGAGCGGATGATCTGGACGTGTGTCCATCAGAAACAGTACATTTGTAAGAATGGATGTCATGAACTGCTATATATGTTATGACTTTTGAACACTATTAAGGTAGATACATTGTTTGTTCTCTATCAAAATCTTTCATTTTCTAACTATGCCTATAAGTAGTTAGTGCCTTCAGTAGTTTGAATCTTTTATTTAGCTGGCAGTAGTGGCGCTCGCTGTATTGTAGTAGTTCGAGTAACGAAGATTTTTGTGAGGTAAGTGATTTGAGAAACGTATAGGTTAATGTTAGTCAGGGCCATTCTTTTGTAAGGATTATTGAGTCAAATTGCATTGCGCTAAAAATATTGTGTGTCAGTTTAGTGTTGATCAGAATAAGTAAAGAGAGTAATGTCTGAGTACGTTCAGTTTTGCTCAGCTGTTTGAAAATCAAATAATGTAAGAGATTTATCAGCGCAGTAATTTATTAATTTATCTACGGGGACGTTTCAAGTGTACCTGTTGTGTGTGTGTGTGTGTGTGTGACCGTAATGAGTGCGTGTACGATGTGGTACCATGTGTGTGTTGTATGATGACGCGACAATAGTGAAGATAAAAACCAGTGCTGGGACATTGCCCACTCCCCTCTGGTAGTACCAAGTAGGCCGCCACCTTTGTTAGCTTCCGCATCCGACGGACAGATGACGAAACAGTGTCATACGCCATCAGTTCGTCAGATATTGCGAGGATCAAATAGAATTCCTATATGCTCTATACCAGCCAAAATTGTTTATTACGTGACACTTTGTTCTAATGTACCTGTTGTTGTAAGCACTGAAGATGAATATGTAATAGTTGAAATCCAGATCTGCTGTAATGCGAGAGCTATTCGGAAAGTAAGGTCTCGAAATGGATACGAGCGTGAAAATCAAAAATATTTTATTTGTAAAAAGTTAGCTACACCTTCCAGCTACTTCACATAGTTGCCGCTCCGGCTTACACATTTGTCATGGCGTTGTACCAAATATCGAACACCCTCGTCGTAGAAAGCAGCCGCCTCTGCTTTCCACCACATCTCTACACTGGTCTTCAGCTCGTTGTCTATGCCAAATTGATGTCTTCATAGCCAGTGGATCATGTGAACAGAGATGAAACTGGGGGGGACCCAATTATGGGCTGTATTGTGGGTAATCAAACACTTCCCATCGAAACCGCTGCAGGAGCATCTTCGTTGCCCCTGTAGAGTGCGGCTGAGAATGGTCATGATTGTTATGTTTTTGGGCTGCGTGACATGAGGCGAAATCTCTCGCCAGGCCTTCATACTTGGCACTCACTCCGTCTTCAGGCCATAAGTGGCTTATCGGGACCATCGGACCGCCGTATTATCCTCAGCTAAAGATGCGGATAGGAGGGGCATGTGGTCAGCACATTCATACTTGGCGGGAGACACTATTTATTTAAGGACTTTTACCTGCTCACTGTGCGCTGAAAAATGAAAAGAGCGATGTGACTCAATTAGTGGGGATATTAGAGACATCCCCAAGAAATCTGTGCAAAATTTCATCGGACTTTCGCTGTGGTTTCCATTTCGCGCCCAATTGCTCCTTACTTTGCAAATACCTCTCGCAAAACGACGGATTCCGCGATCAACTGTCGTTCTTTCTCCTTTGTCAACAGTGGAGACGTCAGAATTTAGTCCTGGAGATTGGAGCCAAGTCTCGTGTTCAGGTACCTTACGCCACTGCAACCCCCCCTCCCCCCCCAACCCTTCCTAGCAAAAAATTGTGGTGAAAAAATTTTCCACCGTCAGGATTCGAACTTGCGACTTTGGCTACGATGACAGAGCGTTTTGTGAATAGAATTTGAGCAACAACTTCCCGCCAGCATATTTAATACACAAAACGATTTGTCTGGGGTACTGGGTCATATTATAGGAGTGAAATGTGTGGTAGTAGCGGAGGAAAGCTGGTCGTAATACGAACAGAAGCTGTGCGTATTTCCCTCCATGCTCCAGCTGACAGAAAAGGCCACTTAGAAGTGCCCTGAACTAAAGCACCGATGAAAGCGGATTGAGCAGTGATAAATTTATAAATACGTCATCCTGGTAATGAAGGCCCGGGATATGACGCAGTTTAGAGTAATCAAACGGCAGAAACACGGCCACGAGATAAACGCGTTCGCTCGTCAACCAAGAATTATCGCATTATACGGCTGTAAAAGTCCGGAATTTACTATCTGCGCTGATGCAGGATAGCGGCCATAAATTGCTGAGCCGCCGAGTCTGCGAGGCCCTTTCCCACTCAGCAGAGCGCGGCGGCCGGCGGGCGGCCGCGGCGCGGGCCATTAGAATGTCGATCAGAGGTCATTACGCGGCCGCGCGAGCGTGACTGTCGGCGGGTGGCGCTGTCTGACGAGTCAATCTGCAACCACACCCTACCCCACCCACCCGTCCACCCACCGCAGGGCACCACTGCCTGCCCCTCAGGCGCTGGGGCGGTCACTTGCTGGCCGGACTCAGCAGGCTCGTCTGCAGCTGTGAAGGGTCTCCTCCTAAACTGCACCTCCGGAAAACAGACTAGTACACTCCCTTAAAAGTTTCCAGTTTGCTAAAGATTTATTGTTGCAGCAGTGCATGTTGTTGTTGTGGTCATCAGTCCAGAGACTGGTTTGATGCAGCTCTCCATGCTACTCAATCCTGTGCAACCTACCTCCATCTCCCAGTACTTACTGCAACCTACCTCCTTCTGAATCTGTTTAGTGTATTCATCTCTTGGTCTCACTCTACGATTCTTACCCTCCACGCTGCCCTCCAATACTAAATTGGTGATCCCTCGATGTCTCAGAACATGTCCTACCAACCGATCCCATCTTCTAGTCAAGGTGTGCCACAAGCTCCTCTTCTCCCCAATTCTATTCAATACCTCCTCATTAGTTATGTGATCTACCCATCTAATTTTCAGCATTCTTCTGTAGCACCACATTTCGAAAGCTTCTATTCTCTTCTTGTCTAAACTATTTATCGTCCATGTTTCACTTCCATACATGGCTACACTCCATACAAATACTTTCAGAAACGACTTCCTGACACTTAAATCTATACTCGATGTTAACAAACTAATCCTTTTGACTGTGAACATTCCCTATTAAGTGCTAGATACAGACGTTGCTCTGGTAGCTACGCCACTACGCTGTCTGTTGGTGGACGACGTTGAAACTATTACCAGTAAATCTGCTGTCCCCCTGGTGCAGTCATCGGATCAAAATCAACGTTGACTCTCCAAGTGTACAATATTTTTCTGGTAATGCACTGAACGATGAAGAAAACATTTGAAATATTTTAAATGAAAGTAACTTCAGAAAGTCATGGCAATAGTGAAATGTGATTGTTAAAGCCCTAATTTTATTATAATACCACGACAAGAGAGAGAAACACCCAAAGATGATGAGACTGATCCACAATTTGAAATAACATAAAATAAAAAATGCCGATAGTATCAAATAACTACGCATTATCATAACATGTCACGCAAACCATCCAATTAAGGCTGTACATATTAGGTTAGTGAGGCAAATGCCGACAGCCTTTATTTGAAGGTAATCGACCAATCAAACTAACTAAAATTCATAAGTCGAAAATATATGCAAAGAACTGAAATAAATGGACGGGAAGTCGATCACAGAGAGGTCCCGCTTAGCGACACAACATGAATAACGGAAGAGATTGTAAAGCATTCAGTCCAGAGTTGCGTTCTACCAAAACAAAGGTTGGGTAGTTTAGGTACAATACATAAATGACGTACTGAATGGTTGGATTATCGGTACTATTCATACCATTGATTCAGAAAGAAACATAAATGAATGTGTAAGAGAGTAACTGCTAGCCGACAATCTCTCTGTTTTGTTTGTTTGTTTGTCGTTTGTTTTGCGCATAATTAGAACCGCACATCATTCGATATTAGACCGTTGTGTATTTTATATCGTCACAGAACATAAATTGCATCCTATAAGTAATAAAAATTAGTTCATCGCATAACACATGCGCTTTTATGAAGTCAAAGCAATTACTTTTGATGCAGGTAGAGTTTAGATGCACAAAAAAATATATGCGTAACTTCGTTGTTATGTTGCACTCAGCAGAAAGTTCTTCATCATGGTCAGTGCCAAGAGTTCCTTTTGTTATTGATAACTGGGAAGTTTTTGATGAATAACAGAAAAATATTTTATATAAATTCGATGAAGTATTGAAGAGATGTTTCGTATACTTTTCTTTTGCGTTTCCTTATTTTACGTCCTTTTTTTGAAGAAATTTCGTTTTCCAACTTTAAGTGATAAATCTGTTTTGTTTTCTTTATTTTTACTAGAACACCCCTCTGTTTCACGTTAAAAATCAACAATTTTCGAATAACATCTGAATTAAACATTGTCAATTTCGTTTTTGCTATAAAAACTATTTATTTTTAAGTAACAGGCAAGACAACAACTATGTAGAACAAAAGTGTTCCATAGGCTTTCCAGTCCTTTATATATCTTCACTCAATTCCTAGACGATTCATCGCTTCCAGTTTCTAGAGGAATCTAAAAGGACACTGATCACATACGTAAGGAAAGCTTTCGTTACGAGGTAACGCCCGACTGGTATGCAACACACCTAACGCGGGTACAGCCTTAACTGATCAAAGCTACTATAGACCGATCCACGAACGATGGCAGCTTGCGCAAGCCGAGACAAGGGATCGCAATGTTGGCGGTTCCATACGACAGTTGCGGTAACGAGCAGTCACGTGCTTTGCGCTTGACGAAAGCGTCTGCCCCGCAAATCTGTCACGCTGGACTGTGTAGAATTTGTCGCTCACCACCACCATCAGCCATGACAAATAATAACAAATAGAATAAAAATACACTAAACAACTCGCTACTGTCACGTATAATGCTCGCAGTGCATGCAACTGTCACGGGAGGGCTACTGAACTCTCTCAGAGGTCTCGTCACTTGCGTGCGAAAAACAAGCCGAAACGCTACCGTCGTCGTTTATTACTCCATCTGTAGGATAAGCGTAGTGTACGCATACTTACGAAAGTCTACAGTAGCCTGTGGTACTTTTACAACTCTAGTTTACTCGTCATATCCTCAAAAAATTCATCGTCACCCTTTTTTCTTCTCACTGCCCCCCAAAAAATGCAAAAATTTTGACAAAATTATGTTTATTAACGTGAGAATTGATCAGGTCTAATATTATTTAATAAATTCCATGCACACATTTATAACAATAAGCTCTATTTAATTCAAAATTACTGGTACATAGGAACTTCGATGCTTACGTTAACAATAGAAAGACGTCGTAGGATGGCGAGAATAACTGAAGGACGATCTTCTATCCTTTATCATGTAAAAGGTAAAGTTCCTTTTTATTTCTGGAATCTTGGGGTGTTAGCAACGGTCTTTGGCCAAATATGTCATGTTTGATCTCAATAACATGAATTATTTCACAATAAAACTAAAAAGAAATTCACATAACATTACAGCAGTCACTTAGTCTCACTGCAGTACATTTATTTCATTCTTTATACGTTTACATAGTTTCTGTCCTGCAGGAGGAACCACACCATATATAGTAAGAAATTCACTCTGAACAGTTATTAGTGACCCGCACTACGCAAATCGTAGAAGACAAAACGCTTTCTGTTGCCCCGACACCATTTTTACTAGGACTGAAGTGGGCATATGCTGATGCTACCTAGTGGGAACCATATGAAACTCGTGGGTGTGCTCTTTCCAACAGTATGTTGTTTACGCCCATATCTCAAACAACATATTAGTTACGATTTTTTGAAGAGGAATGCTTCTTTTTGATGCACTCTGTGTTTCATAGCTAGCGTATATTAAACTTGTGTCTATGTTGCTTGCTTCTTAGACACAGTGAAATGATGTGTAAACCTGTGATCTGGATGTACGGTTCATTTCACAGCCTTATCTTGTTAATTAGTCATGCAAATCACCAGCGACTTAACATGTCACAAAAATGTTCCCACGTTTACTTACGAATCATCAGGTTTATACAGCCGAAGATATATATTTTATGATTTTTGGCTTCTGTCCTACTTGAAAATGGCCTACGGCTGAAATCTAGATTGTGTAATAAAGCGTATCATGCAGTCATATTTTTCTGTAGCTTCATGGCAATGTGCTGCTGGTTTTCTGTCCCGCAACATACAGCAGAGGCAGGGTAACATTCCGCACTGGTATCTGTCATCGAAGTGAGTAACACAGTGCGCCAGATGAAGTCCATCGACGCTTGCTGAAAGTGTATGAGAGATACGCTACCTGCTCAAAAGTATCCGAACACCTCAAAGAACTTTGCAATTGGCCAGTTGATGCTATGAGACGTAGATCCACTAGTGTAAAAGTAGGCGAGGGGTATCTTGTTCTCATAGAAGTAGTAACATCAGAATGGGTCTTCAGAACTTCTCAGTGACTTCAAACGTGGACTAGCCATTGGATATGACCTGAGTAACACGTCCATCAAGGACATTTTCACCCTTCTAAAGCTGCCCAAGTCGATTGTTGGTGATGCGATTGTGAAATGGAGACGCGCAGGAATTTGGAAATTTGTGCCAAGGACTATAGGACCAAACTGCTGAGGTCATCGGTCCCTAGGCTTGCACAGTAATTAATCTAACTTAACCTAACTTGCGCTAAGAACAACAAAGACACCCATGACCGAGGGAAGACTCGAACCTTCGACGGGGGGACCCGTGCGACGCGCAGGAACAGGCAGACCTGAGGTACTGGCGGACAGCGACGATTGAGCATTGCGGAGGGTAGATGTAAAAAAAATCTCATGAAATCAGTGGAAGGAATCACCTGTGGGTAACAAAGTGCTACCAGCAGTCATAGTGACTGTAGAAATGGTGTAAAAAAATGGGGTACAATAGTCGAGAAGCTACTCACAAACCTAAGGAACACTTGAAGTGGTGTAGAATGCGACGCCACTGGAGACTGGATAACTGGAAATGAGGTATTTGGAACGATGAATCACGTCATACCGTGTAGCAGTTCGGTAGAAGGGCTTGAGTTTGGTGAATGCCTCCAGAACGTTGCTTGCCATAATGTGTGGTGCCAACGGTGAAGTATGGAGAAAGTTGTATTATGCTATGAGGCTACTTGTCGTGGTTAGGGTGTGGTTCCATTACTGAGTTTAGGAAAGCGCTAAATACAGAATATGAACACATTTTACAAAAAAATGGCTCTGAGCACTATGGGACTTAACATATGTGGTCATCAGTCCCCTAGAACTTAGAACTACTTAAACCTAACTAACCTGAGGACATCGCACGCATCCATGCCCGAGGCAGGATTAGAACCTGCGACCGTAGCGGTCACGCGGTTCCAGACTGAAGCGTTTAGAACCGAACGGCCACACCGGCCGGCTCACATTTTACAGAATTGTGTACTATATACAGTGGAGGAACAGTTTGGTGACAGTGATTACATGAGTATGTCAACGCACACTGTCATAAAGCATCATCTGTGAGACAATGTTTTGTGAACAATCACATTAGAGGTCAGGACTGGCCTCCATAGAGTCCCGTCCTCAGCCCAATGGAACACCTAAGAAGATCGACTTTACTCTGGGCCCCAGCATCCAACCACACTACCTTCTTTGGTTGCAGCTTTTGAGAAAGCACTGGATGCCATTCATCCATAATCAAGCAGACACCTCACTGAAAGTATCCCCAGCAAAGCTGAAGCCGTCATAAAGGCGAAGAGTTGCCAAACCACATATTAATGTCCACTAATAAGTCCTCGGATACTTTTGGTGAGACGGTGTGCAGGAGATGGTACTGCTCAACTACCATCCCTCATAGTGAACGGCGTCCTCTCATTCGTGATGATCGGCGGTTTACGACTGATGAACAGTGTCGAACTCAGGGCGGTTGTAATGCTTTACGCAAAATTTTGTGCAACGTCGGTTATTGTGATATGTGTGGTAGACGGGTTCCTGAAGCTTACACAAGGAAATAAAACTCATCGGATGAAAATTTATCGGAACCTTTAGGGCCAATGAAGGTGACAATTTCCTGAACGTTATCAATTTGGAAGATAAAACGTGGCGTCACTAATACGAGCTGGAGTGGAAACATTGAAATTCTCCAGCAAAGATGATGTTGAAGACACATCCATTTACAAGCAAAATGGTGTCGACAGTCTTCTGAAAAAGGCATGGTCATATTCTTTTGGATGCACTGAACCCTGAATCGTCTGTTCAGAACACTGCAAGATGAAGCTGACAAGACTAAAATCCCTATCAGGCTAGAGGAACAAGTTGAGACATCTATAGTTCATATTTCTGCTTCCAACACGGTAAGCTCAGGCCTTTTCAACGTTTGTGCGAGCGTGGAACTCACCATATTATTTGGCTGTACTGCCCTGCAGCATCCAATGTACAGTTCTGCTCTAGTATTTTTAGGCTTCCGTCTCTGACAGACTATGCGGGACGCATTTTCCAGATTCCGATGCTATCGTCAAAGGGTAAGACAGCGGCTAACACAACTGCTTCAGAATCTTACGTAAATGGCATTAAAGCTCTTATTCCTCGTTGACAGAAGTGCATAATAAATGATTACGATGTGGAAAAAGTATGTAACTTAAATCTTGATAAATTTAACTGAGTTGTCGTGATTTCTATATCTTTTGTGGTTTCAAAATGGTTCAAATGGCTCTGAGCACTATGGGACTTTACATCTGAGGTCATCAGTCCCCTAGACTTAGAACTACTTAAACCTAACTAACCTAAGGACATCACAGACAGCCATGCCAGAGGCAGGATTCGAACCTGCGACCGTAGCAGAGGCGTGGTTCCAGCCTGAAGCGCCTAGAACCTTTCGGCCACCCCGGCCGTCTTTAAGCTCCCAAAACCGGTCTTACACCTCATGGAAACACTCTACGGCATTTGCGTTGCTACTGGGTTGTCAGTTGGTACTTGCTTTTTAAAATGTTAGTTAACGATGCATTTCTTTGATACATGTTTTTGAAAATATTAGTTAACTAGGCATTATGAGATCGGTAAATGATTATCTGAAGCCTTTAACACGTTGAAACATTTATAGTTCATACAATGTTTTTAATTGCATGTAACGCTGTTCTATGCCGAATTCCGGCTGGGCACATCATAATAGATTCTACGAAGTCTTAACGAATTTCAGTTTATTGAGTGGCAAGTGCAGTTCATAGTCCATATGCAGTAGACAGTACTTGTTATTACTAGCAATACTATATAACAGTTTCCTCTATGTTTTGTTTCATGATTGTTTTTGAAGTCTAAGTAGGAGCGAATTTATACCATCACTTCTAAAATTATTTAAGTTGGCTTATTTAACACAGTTTTTGCTAACGTAGTATTAATTGATAACATAACATAATTACTACACATTTTCTTACTCTACTCAGTAATTAACGAGCCTTTTTAAAATACAGATTGATCATGTTCTACTTTTGTGGCGGAATTTAAATAGTGTTCCATATAACATTTACATATTTAATGGAATTTTTCAATAAAAGTAGCTTCCAAATCACTGGATACTAGTGACGTCGAAAAGGTTGTATAGTCAGGGAGCTACGTACTTTAAATCAGTGTAGGTCAATCTTCCAGTAGAAGTGTATTAACGGGGCAGAAGTCTTCAGAACAAATGGTACTATGAAATTTTACCTATCGAGCTCCTCTGCAAAATTAATTATAGTAATCAATAAAACATATATTTCTCTCTGAATAATAAGAAATTGGAAAACACATCCTGTGAAATATCTATGTTTAGTAGGTAACTGTTTTCTGGCAGCAATTTGTGGAAAGTAAAATAATAATAATAATAGTCGTATTAGTAGTAGTAGTAGTAGTAGATTTACTCTAGGAGTGATACGAAAGCAATGTTCATCTTCTTTGCGTTTGTAACGGTGATATTAAAGTTTTATTTTCATGCAGAGCGTCCGTTTAGTCTAGCGACGTTACTGTCGGTATTTTTTCACAATTTATTTTGTTATTTTTGTGAAATTCTCGTCTATTTCCTTCGCATACATTTGAAACAACAGTTGCTATGAGCTGCGTCATTTCCTCGTACGCTGCTTGCGATATTAAACTACATTTCTGTCTTTCACTTCATTTTCAAATATAGTATAGATATGTTACCTCTCTCTGTGCCGTCTGGAAAAAAAATTTAATTAATTCTAACATCTCTCTACCAGCCACATTGTCAAATCCCTTCTCTGGATTCACAAACATGATTCAGACACCACAGTTCAAACGCTACCTGCGGAGTTTCTGGGTTAGTGCAGAAGAAAATAACCTGACCCAAAGGAAACACCCTATAGGTATATCGGAACTGAAAATCGATTTCTGTATGAAAGAGAAATGCTCAAGAATACAACTACGAAATAGTTTGAAAAACACATAACAAACAAAAGAAATCAGCAGAAGGACTGAAGAACGTACAGGAGAAAGTATGCTAGCCAGTATTCAACAGACTAGAAACGGAATATTTTTAATAAGAAATACGCTGCAGCTTTCAAAGGAGTTTCGTGAAGTGAGATGTACATGGACTTATAACACAGCTATTGACCAGAAATGGCCGTAAGTACAGGAGAGTAGAAATCGGACTCTGTTGTATGTGGAGCAGCTGTCTACTTAAGCAGTTTATCTAAAGGAACCAGTTAATTTAGTGCTGAGGTCTGACTGAAGACAAAATAGCATAGGGAGTTTACAGTTAATGTGCCCACATGTGTTTCGTCAACAGTCTCAGCTACTTGAAGCAGACGAGACAAGCCTGAAGGAACAAAGAGCGTAAGACGAAACTTCACACATCGCGAGGAAGAAATAAGAATCAAGTTTTTAACAGCGATATAATATGCTGAAACTGCAGTGTAACGGTACAAGGACAATGGGAGGACCGAAAACGCCACGAAATAGCACATTATACAAATACAACGGCGTGCACATGCAGTCTGGAGAAGACACAAGGCAATCAAAAAGCGATGCGTCAAAGCCATCAGCTTTTGTTGAAACTCACCAAATTTTGAACTAGCACCATCATATGTTTAATGGTACGATAATCGCAAACTGGTATTCAATATGGGCTTTGTGGCGCACATTACGCAGCTTAGGTGAAATTATTTTCACAGAACGCATCGTGTATGACACAAAGGATCTCGAAGACTAGTTGAAGCGACAAACTGTAAGTGAAATAAATATTGTGTAGTTTATTCTACGTGTTTGAACGATAGGAGGGGCAAATACATAAATTCACTAGAAAAATTACATATCGTTTGGTCCATTTGCAATCGGGAGAGTTCAGGTACACGACTCGGCTGAATAGGATCTAGCAAAAATAAAAGAGACAGGCTGTATATGTGTCCCTGAGAGAGGTTTTTAAAATTTAATCTGTTTCATGCACTGATTTCAACCACTATCTCGGGTTTTCGCCACGTACCTCAGCGTTACACGAACTAGAATACTGTTGGAACCTTTCTCCCCACACCTAACTGACGGCAATAAGATATTCTTGGAAGTGTTTGGAATGGAGATGTAGGAAGTACGCTTAAAACGCGCTGAAATATCTAATTCTTAAGTTTTGTGAACGTATTTCGGGGTCCTTAAAAGCTCCAAGGAATTCAAGAAATTTCTATGCATCTTCTTTGATAACTGCCCAAGTCTCTTGAACAGTGTCCACTTTTGTTACTTATGTCTCCGAATGTTTAGACCACCAAAACATCTCCTTTTAGTTTCACTTAAGACAATGTCGGATAGTGACTCACAAATATATTTTGAACAATCCCTGTCTTTTGGCACAGTTTTCGGAAATTGTTTCTTGAATTTAAACTTAATCTACAGGCATGAGAATATTACTTAGGTAAACTAAATTAATGTGAACTATATCTTTGAATATCCATGATTAGCGTTCTTCAGTGAACACCCAGTTTCAGTCAGAAACGGATTATCCTCGGGTATGCGTGACGTCAGTAATCAGATGCATGAAATAATAAAACTATCAACAAGTACCGTGCCGTAAACCACGTAGCCTTTGGTGACCTGCGGGCCTGATTCACAAACTTAAGCTCGAGGGCACCATCGCCACGTGACACAACCGCAGCGTTCTTAGTGCATGAAGTCAAAACTATAGCGACCGTGACGTCAATGTTTATTGGTGATATGCCAATATGAGTAGCTTCCTCTTTTGGACACGACACGCCAACAAATTATACCTCAAAATAGGCATGTTTGAGAGTACATAAATTTAATGACCACCCCACAACCAGATATTTTCGTTCATTTACACGTCAAGAACATCGTTTCTCTATGTACGACGATTCGCAATAGCTGCATTAAAAACTTCCCTTGCGAAATTCAGCAGCTCCCAGCTTTCTTTCCCGCGAATTTCTTCCGCAGGAAGGGACTGAAAGCAACCACGGACCGAATGCGACCCGCGGGCCGCCGGTTGCCCACCAGTGCCATAAGCAATATGTTAGTTCTAGCTGTAATACTGGAGAATACGTAGGTAATGCGGCGAAGCAAATTTGAAGACTCTGCCACGACTTTTGAGTATTGCCACAAGCCTCGTCACATTACCAATTGTGTTTCGTGTGTAATCTAGTATTATAGATTATGCTGAATGCCAATGGCTGTCCATATGATGCATTTTTTTTCTTTCAGCCAGCAGCTCTAAGACTGATATTATGTTGACCTTCAGTCCTGTCGGCTACCATGTATTCTCTTAATTTCAATATTACTATTGCTTCCTCCATTATCGACGATCTGCCTTTTATATTCATATCAATACCCGCCGCCAATCATCGCATTAACTAGCGTGTTTAGAACTGGGCCCATGTCGTCTCTTCGATTGATTACGTTTCTTATTAGGAATTTTGTATCGTTGATTTGTTACAGGACGTCTTCATTTCTTACGCGATCATTCCATCTTTAACTTAACACCACGTTTCAGATGTTTGTAATCCTTTCATTTATTCCTTCCATATTTCGAACCCAACGCGGCTGTGCTCCAAACACAGATTTTCCCTAATCTTTCTCTGAATTTGTAGTTTATTCTTTTTGATGTTGGGAGCTGTTCCTTCTTATAAGAAACCATTTTGCTTACGTCATTCATGCTACTATCTCGTACTTGGTTCATATCTACGTATCTATTCTGCTTCCGAGGTTCGAAAATTCACCCACATTTTCAACAGTCTCTTGTTCAAGTTCAGACTTTCCTTAATCAACATGTCAATCTACTACGCAAACCATTTCCTTCGTTTCTTTATTATTTTCATATATAGTAGTCGTTCTATTTCCGTAAGTAGCGAATTCAATTCCTGTTGCTTTCGGGACCAGTGCTGCGTTATGAGCCATCAATATCGTGAAGATTTTGTGTCTGTGAGAAAAAGTTCCCCCTTTACTTCCCTCATCACCTATTCAAGATATTCGCACATATTAAATATTAGTGGTAACGATGATTATTATTGTCCTACAACTTCCCTCATTTTGTAAAATTTCGTCATTGCAAACTACTCCAATGAGCTGCGCTTGAGGAGGACTGTAGTTGATACCACACCTCAAAGAATAAAAAAAAAGCAAAAGATTTTCTCTCTTTCATATTATTAAAACAGTTCCCTAAAACAGCCGTGAATACGAACAGGTCCATTTATGATTCATTTTATCGTCAGATAGTGTGAAACATTGGGGAAGTTTCGCAGGGAATTAGCGCAAATGTTAGGCTTCGGTTTCAGCAACATAATGTTAGATCACACAGCACCAAAAAGTAATCGTTATGGAAATGGAGTAGAACCTAATAGATTGTCTTTTACACAAGCCTGACTTGGTGAATTATCGTCTGGATCACTTTGTAGTATTCAAAAGGCTGTAACACATCCTCTTCCCTTCTCCAATTCCAGTCTCAGGTCTTTTGTACGTAGGCTGTGGATCAGAACTTACTTGTTACACAGCAGACTGCATCGATCTGAATAACACTGTAAGAATCTGTTCAATATTGGACGAGTTTCGGATAGTGAAGATTGCCAGCTGGAAAAGATAATTAAAGGTACTGAATCTCTTGTTTATACTGCTCCGTTTGATTTTTCGTTACGAACACGAACAACGCCAAAACGGACATGGCTAGTGTGAGAAATTCTTGTATTCTTCAACGTTCGTTGCATTTACATTGAAGTTTTAGATTAACGTGAAAGCTGGCGTGGATGATTGGTTTGATCAGCAACGTACTATCAAAAGTCAGTAATGGTTTTAATTATGTACCACGAGAATTCTTGTTGTACTAATTTTTTAATAGCCCTCGCTTAGAAGTTTGTGTAACGACCAATCATTTCTGCGAGATGTATCTAACCAATAACTTGGATTCAGTCAAAACATGTGAACCTTTCTTACTTTTTCGCTTCTCAGTATCGACTCATATTTTCTCTCAAAGTGATCAGCCGAAGACTAAAGGTCACATTGGTATTCCTACTTGCAAATGAGGTCCAAAAACCGCGATATTACTCGTTGCAGCACTGGCCCGTTCGCAATCTGCCGGTGGTCCCGACAGAGTTTTGAAAGTCGCCGCGTTAAATATTCATGCCTGTCGACACATGTAAGACCGCAGACAGTGTCAAATTAATTTACTTTATATGTCAATTTCCTCTGATTAGTTGGGTCACTGCATGCTAGATCGCCGGCCACCCAGGCCGGCATCAGATACCGCCACCTCCGCGTCGCCGTGATCCTGAAAACCGGTTCCAGTTTCACTTTGCCGTGCACTTGTGCTGGGGCGGTACGATCTACAAACACCGCGCCACTCGGCCACGTGTGTGGACAATACTGGCACAGTTTCGTGCAACACTGTTTTCTGTCCCCCCACGGGCTAGCAGCACGGCAGAGAGTAACGAGGGAAGTCTTGTGGAGTTATGATTGAAAGTTAACGTTTCGTCATTATTGTTGTTGTCCTAGTCATCAGCCCGAAAGACTGATTTATCAGGTCTCCACGGTAGTCGTCCATTTGCAAGTCTCCACATCTCTGTATAAATATTCCAACTTGTATCCATCTGAACCTTCTTACAAAGACGAGCATTCAAAAAGAAATGCAGCACATTTCTCTCTCAGCTAATTTCGGTTTAAAAAAATGCGTTGTGTGATACCGTGGAACATTCTCGTTCCTGCCTCTACAGTTATGAAGTTCTGGTAGTTGCTGGGCCATATACAGAGTGGTCCACTGATAGTGACCGGGCCAAATATCTCACGAAATAAGCATCAAACGAAAAAAACTACAAAGAACGAAACTCGTCTAGCTTGAAGGGGGAAACCAGATGGCGCTATGGTTGGCCCCCTAGATGGCACTGCCATAGGTAAAATTGATATCAACTGCGTTTTTTTAAATAGTAACCCCCATTTTTATTACATATTCGTGTAGTACGTAAAGAAATATGAATCTCTTAGTTGGACCAGTTTTTTCGCTTTGTGATAGATGGCGCTGTAATAGTGACAAACGTATAAGTACGTTGTTATCGCATAATAATCCGCCAGTATGGACGGTATGTGTAACGTCCACCACGACCTGTAACAAATGATGCCCAAGTAGGTGTTTTAGCTGCTGTCGCGGCTAATCCGCACATCAGTAGCAAACAAACTGCGCGAGAATCGGGAATCTCAAAAACGTCGGTGTTGAGAATGATACATCAACATCGATTGCACCTGTACCATATTTCTATGTTCCAGGAATTGCATGGTGACGACTTTCAACGTCGTGTACAGTTCTGCCACTGGGCACAAGAGAAATTACGGGACGATGACAGATTTTTTGCACGCGTTCTATTTAGCGACGAAGCGTCATTCACCAACAGCGGTAACGTAAACCGGTATAATATGCACTATTGGGCAACGGAAAATCCACGATGGCTGCGACAAGTGGAACATCAGCGACCTTGGCGGGTTAATGTATGGTGCGGCATTACGGTAGGAAGGATAATTGGCCGACATTTTATTGATGGCAACCTACATGGTGCAATGTATGCTCAGTTCCTACGTAATATTCTACCGATTAGGATTAAGGATTAAAGGATTATGAAATGAAAGAGGGGATAAACTTGGAGAATTCTGCCAAAGAAATAAACTTTGCATTACAAATACCTTCTTTAATCATCATCCAAGAAGAAAATATACTTGGAAAATGCCTGTTGACATTAACAGATATCAAATTGACTTCATATTAGTGAAGCAAAGATTTAAAAAACAAGTTAAGGACAGCAGATCATATCCAGGCTGTGATGTGGAAAGTGACCACATACTCGTTATGATGACGACTGAACTAAAATTCAAGAACATTAAAAAAAGAAGTACATGTAAATGGGATTTGACAAACCTGAAAAACGAAAATACACTGAGCACTATCAACTAGAAACAGACAAGAAAACAAATACACAGGGCTGCAACGACATCCAAAGCAGCTGGGAAAAAATAAAAACTGGTATTTTAAAGCAGCAGAAGAAGTAATAGGAAAAGAAAAGACAGAGAAAAGGAAGGAATGGATCACTAATGACCTACTAAATATGATGGAAGAAAGAAGGAAATTAAAAAATTCTGTGAAGAAGGAAGACCAAGAGAAATACAAGAGTCTGAAAAACAGAATCAACAGAGAGGCAAAACAAGCAAGAGAAAAATACCTTGATGATCTCTGTATTTCAGTTGAGGACAACATGAGCAAGGGAAATATCGACAAGGCCTATAAATGTGTGAGACATTGCTTTGGAGACAGAAGAAACAAGTGTAGGGCTGTGATGGATGAAAATGCCAATATGTTGGATGACGATGATGAAGTTGGAAACAATATATAGGAATACTGCACAGCGGACCAGACCTGTCTGAAAACATCATGGAAGAAGAAACAGAAGTAGATGCACACAACATAGGTGAACCTATATTAAAAGAAGAGTTTGAACTAGCTCTGAAAAAATTGAAAAACAACAAATCGCCTGGTATAGACAATATCCCAGCCGAACTTCTGAAATCCGGAGGAGCAAAACTGAATTAGGAGTTGTATAATCTTGTTTTCAACATGTATGAGCAGGGTAAAATTCCTACAGGCTTTGAGAAAAACATTATGATCCCCATTCCAAAGAAGGCAAATGCTACAAGATGTGAAAATTATAGGACGCTCAGCCTAGTTACTCACGCCTCTAAAATATTAACCTCAATTATCCTAAAACGCATAGAACAAAAAGTCGAAGCTACACTCTCCGAAGACCAGTTTGGATTCCGGAAAGATAGAGGAAGCAGAGAAGCAATATTTGCTCTAAAACTAATAATAGAGAAACGACTAGATAAGAACCTGAAAACAAACATAGCTTTCGTAGATGTAGAGAAAGCCTTTGATAACGTTAAATGGGATAAAATGTTTGAGGTACTCAAAAAAGTAGGAATAGACCATAAAGATAGAAAAATGTTATGGAACCTGTACAAAAACGAGACAGCAGTTATCCGTGGACGGACAAAACAAGAAGAGGTGCAGATACGGAAAGGTGTCCGACAAGGTTGCGCACTATCCCCTGTTAACTTTAACGTATACATTGAAGAGGCGCTGAAAAAAGTAAGGGAAAATTCACAGACAGGTGTAGTAATTCATGGCCAACGAATAGATATGATACGATATGCCAATGATATAGCTGTCCTGGCTGAAAGTGAAGAAGATCTTGTAGTCCTGCTGAATAGAGTGGATAAAGTTATGGGTGAAGAATATAATATGAGAATTAATAAAGCAAAAACAAAAGTAATGGCATGCGACAAAGAAGATCAAGTAAAAGTCCAAGTTCATGTAGGCAATGAACTGCTTGAACAAGTTGATAAATTTACTTATCTGGACAGTAATATTACCAGGGATGGAAGGAGCAAGGCAGAAGTGAGAAGTAGAATAGTTCAAGCAAAGGCTGCTTTTAACAAGAAGAAAAACATATTAACATCTAAGAGCATCAGCCTTGAAATCAGGAAAAGATTTTTGAAATCATATGTGTGGAGTGTGGCATGCTATGGGTGTGAAACATGGACTCTCGGGACAGAGGAAGACCAGAAGCTAAATTCTTTTGAAATGTGGTGCTATAGACGCATGCTCAAAATAAAATGTATCGACAAGGTCACAAACGAAGTGGTTCTGGAAAGAGCAGGTGAGAAGGGATGCTTCTGGAGTTTCATTGTTAAAAGAAGAGTGAAATTTACAGGCCATCTGTTAAGACATAAAGGACTCCTGAACACAATCATAGAGGGATATGTCGAGGGATAAAGACCAAGAGGAAGACCACGACTGAGGTACATGGATCAAATCGTGAAAGATGTGGGATGTAACATCTATAAAGCAATGAAGAAAAAAGCTGAAAGACGCACAGAATGGAGAACAGCTGCCATTGTAGCTGTTGCAAACCAATCCTTGGATTGACCACTACAGAAGAAGAAAGAATTCTACCGATGTTACTACAAGATGTTTCACTGAATGGCGATGTACTTCCAACATAATGGATGTCCGGCACACAGCTCGCGTGCGGTTGAAGCGGTATTGAATAGCATATTTCATGACAGGTGGACTGGTCGTCGAAGCACCATACCATGGCCCGCACGTTCACCGGAGCTGACGTCCCCGGATTTCTTTCTGTGGGGGAAGTTGAAGGATATTTGATATCGTGACCCACCGCTAACGCCTGACATCATGCGTCAGCGCATTGTCAATGCATGTGCGAACATTACGGAAGGCGAACTACTCGCTGTTGAGAGGAATGTCGTTACACGTATTGCCAAATGCATTGAGATTGACGGACGTCATTTTGAGCATTTATTGCATTAATGTGGTGTTTATAGGTAATCACTCTGTAACAGCACATTGGAACAACCGAAATAAAGTGTTCAAACGTACCTACGTTCTGTATTTTACTTTAAAAAACCTACATGTTACTAAGTGTTCGTCTAAAATTGTGAGCCATACGTTTGTGACTATTAAAGCGCCATCTATCACATAGCGAAAAAAGTGGTCCAACTAAAACACTCATATTTCTTTACGTACTACACGAATATGTAATAAAAAATGGGGGTTCCTGTTTTAAAAAAACGCAGTTGATACCCGTTTGACCTATAGCAGCGCCATCTAGCGGGCCAACCATAGCGCCATCTGGTTTCCCCCTTCAAGCTAGACAAGTTTCGTTCTTTGTAGTTTTTTCGTTTGACGCTTATTTAGTGAGATATTTGTCCCGGCCACGATCAATGGACCACTCTGTATAGCCTACATGAGCCTTAGGAAGCCATAAATGAACCAAAAATATTGGCTTCTAAGCTAAAAAAGCCAAAATTATAAATACATAGAACATAAAATAATAAGAACCAAAATCAACCAATAAAGGGAAATATAAACTGTTAGAAAAATCATAAACCTTAAATAAAACCAATAATAAAGGTAATCTAGCAATCAAAGTATAAAAAGTTAAATAAACACCAGCCTATAAACGTTCAGGTTGATAACCTCAACCCAAAATCAAAAGTAAAGTAGGAACTAATCTAGGTCTGTAGCAGAGGTGAGTTGCAAGAAGAATCTTGTTATTGAGTTTGTTTTGGTGGAAAACTACCGCATCGCCGATATTCATAACCGCTTGCAGAATCTCTATGGAGACCTGGCAGTGAACAAAAGCACGGCGAGTCTTTGAGCGAGGCATCTGTCATCACCGCAGCAAGTTCGTGCAAACCTGTCCGACCTCCCGCGTGCCGGCAGCCCCAAACACCTTGTACCTGCAATGCTTGAACGTGCGGACAATCTCATTGAAGGTGATCGACAGATGACAATCAAACACTTCGCTGCTCAACTGGAGGTCTATTTTGGTTCTACTGACACACTCATCTACCAATTGGGGTACTCAAAGGAGGTGCATAAAGAGAACCTGTTTGGCCCAGTGAAGGATGCACTCCGCGGGTAGCAGTACGTAAATGGTGGGGAGGTTACTGATGCATTAAAACTTTGGCCCCGAAATCGACCAGTAGAGTGATATAATACGCGCATACAGGCTCTCCAGGTAAGGTGGCGTAAGGCCGGCGCATTGAACGGAGGTTATGTTAAGAAACAACGTTCTGCAGCAAAGAGAGAGGGGAATAATGTAATGTATCGGAATCCTGAATAAAATCAATCTGTTGTCAGAATAAATGTTGAATTATTTACTCAACCCCCAATGGAGATTTGGGTACAACAGCATGTCAACGACGAAGTCATTAGAGATGGAGCACACGCTCGTATTAGGGAAGGACAAAGAAGAAAACTGGCAACGTACTTTGCAAGGAAACCCTGTATTTGTCGTAGGCGTTTTAGTTAAGCCACGAAAAATATGGACTCGCATTTGAACCGTTGTCCTTGTTGATGTAAGTCCAATGTATTTCAGCGCTCCACATCGTTTGGTGCTAACTGTATCACTGCCTTTGCCTCCCTCTACAGTATTTAACAATTCCCCCTGCTCCTCCCCTCACAGTTCTTCCATTACTAATTATAGTATGTCTTGACGCCTCAGTGTTTCTCCGTTTAATTCGGTACCATTTAAAGATTTACTTCCTACCTTTTTATTCCGCAAATCACATTACGGCTGGTTTAGGGGAAGGAGGGGGGGGGGATTTGTGTATCACTGGCACTTCACCCTCCCTCCGACTCCATCTCCTGTTTCAGTCGCGTATGCTTCGGTAGAAGAACGATGGTTGCTAAGCAACCAAATATACGTTCATCGCCTTTTCGCGAGCTGTATATGTACGGTTCTCTCTTCTAGGCACGCAAGCTTTTGGAACTTTCACAGTAAATCACGCCGTAATGCAGAACGCCTTTCTTGCAGTGTCTGCCACTAGAGAAGGCTGAGCATCTCCTTGATTTATTCGTCCTCACTAAAACAAACTGCAGTGAAATGCGCTGCTCTTCCTTGGAATTTCTCTGTTTCCTTTATCAATACTATCCGGTACGGAGATTGACGAAGATTACTGAAGCACGAGCGTTTGCAAGCTACCTTCTTTGTCGGTGGACTACCCTTCCTGAGAATTCTTCCAAGGAATCTCAGTCTGGAATCTGCCTTACCTGCGATTAGTTTTATGCGCACCCGTACACCTACTGCTAGATATTTTATGGATGCGACTGCTTCCAGCACTTACCTACCAGATTCGCTACAGAAGCTCTCCATTCATTATCTAATTCTTAACATTCTTCTTCATATTTTGACACTAAGATATATATCCCATCTTTACAAGCTTCTATTTTTCACAGAAACTACTCCTGCTAATGCCATATACATTTTATATATACTTTAATTCTTCCACTGTAATTTACTTTGCTCGTCAAGTATATAAACTCGTCTACTGCTTTTAACGTCTCATTTCCCAACATGGCTCGACTGTATTCGACCACACTTAAGTTTTCGCATTTATTCACACTAATCTCACAGCCTCTTTCAGATAAACTATCCGTTCCGTTTAAATGATCTTCCAAATTCGTTGCCATCTTCAATAGAATTAAAGTGCCACTGACAAACCCTATAGTTCTATTTTTTTCTCTTCCATAGCGCCTTTATTTCCCTTTACTGCTTTTCCTGTGTATATTTTGAATGTTGTTGTTGTTGTTGTTGTAGTCTTCAGTCCGGAGACTGGTTGGATGCAGCTCTCCATGCTACCCTATCCTGTGCAAGCTTCTTCATCTCCCAGTACCTACTGCAGCCTACATCCTTCTGAATCTGCTTAGTGTATTCATCTCTTGGTATCCCTCTACGATTTTACCCTCCACGCTTCCCTCCAATACTGAACTGGTGATCCCTTGATGCCTCAGAACATGTCCTACCAACCGGTCCCTTCTTCTTGTCAAGTTGTGCCACAAACTCCTCTTCTCCCCTATTCTATTCAATACCTCCTCATTAGTTATGTGATCTACCCATCTAATCTTCTGCATTATTCTGTAGCACCACATTTCGAAACCATCTATTCTCTTCTTGTCCGCCGGCCGGTGTAGCCGTGCGGTTCTAGGCGCTTCAGTCTGGAACTGCGTGACTGCTACGGTCGCAGGTTAGAATCCTGCCTCGGGCATGGATGTGTGTGATGTCCGTAGGTTAGTTAGGTTTAAGTAGTTCTAAGTTCTAGGGGACTGATGACCTCAGCAGTTAAGTCCCATAGTGCTCAGAGCCATTTGAACCATCTTCTTGTCCAAACTATTTATCGTCCATGTTTCACTTCCGTACATGGCAACACTCCATACAAATACTTTCAGAAACGACTCCCTGACACTTAAATCTATACTCGATGTTAACAAATTTTTCTTCTTCAGAAACGCTTTCCTTGCTATTGCCAGTCTACATTTTATATCCTCTCTACTTCGACCATCATCAGGTATTGTGCTCCCCAAATAGAAAAACTCATTTACTACTTTAAGTGTCTCATTTACTAATCTACTTCCCTCAGCATCACGCGACTTAATTCGACTACATTCCATTATCCTCGTTTTGCTTTTGTTCATGTTCACCTTAGATCCTCCTTTCAAGACACTGTCTATTCCGTTCAACTGCTCTTCCAGGCCCTTTGCTGTCTCTGACAGAATAACAATGTCATAGGCGAACCTCAAAGATTTTATTTCTTCTCCATGGATTTTAATACCTACTCCGAATTTTTCTTTTGTTTCCTTTACTGCTTGCTCAATATACAGATTGAATAACATCGGGGATAGGCTACAACAGTGTCTCACTCCCTTCCCAACCACTGCTTCCCTTTCATGCCCCTCGACTCTTATAACTGCCATCTGGGTTCTATACAAATTGTAAATAACCTTTCGCTCCCTGTATTTTACCCCTGCTACCTTTAGAATTTCAAAGATAATATTCCAGTCAACATTGTCAAAAGCTTTCTCTAAGTCTACAAATGCTAGAAACGTAGGTTTGCCTTTCCTTAATCTTTCTTCTAAGATAAGTCGTAGGGTCAGTATTGCCTCACGTGTTCCAATATTTCTACGGAATCCAAACTGATCTTCCCCGAGGTCCGCTTCTACCAGTATTTCCATTCGTCTGTAAAGAATGCGCGTTAGTATTTTGCAGTTGTGACTAATTAAACTGATATTTCGGTACTTTTCACATCTGTCAACACGTGCTTTCTTTGGGATTGGAATTATTATATTCTTCTTGAAGTCTGAGGGTATTTCACCTGTCTCATACATCTTGCTCACCAGATGGTAGAGTTTTGTTAGGACTGGCTCTCCCTAGGCCGTCAGCAGTTCTAATGGAATGTTGTCTACTCTCGGGGCCTTGTTTCGACTCAGGTCTTTCAGTGCTCTTCAAAATCTTCACGCAATATCGTATCTCCCATTTCATCTTCATCTACATCTTCTTCCATTTCCATAATATTGTCCTCAAGTACATCGCCCTTGTACAGACCCTCTATATACGCCTTCCACCTTTCTGCTTTCCCTTCTTTGCTTAGAACTGGGTTTCCATCTGAGCTCTTGATATTCTCCAAAGGTCTCCTTATTTTCTTGTAGGCAGTATCTATCTTACCCCTAGTGAGATAAGCTTCTACATCCTTACATTTGTCCTCTAGCCATCCCTGCTTAGCCATTTTGCACTTCCTGTCGATCACATTTTGTGACGTTTGTATTCCTTTTTGCCTGCTCCATTTACTGCATTTTTATATTTTCTCCTTCCATCAATTAAATTAAATATTTCTTCTGTTACCCAGCGATTTCTACTAGCCCTCGTCTTTTTACCTACTTGATCCTCTGCTGCCTTCACTACTTCATCCCTCAAAGCTACCCATTCTTCTTCTACTGTATTTCTTTCCCCCATTCTGCCATTTGTTCCATTATGCTCTCCCTGAAACTCTGTACAACCTCTGGTTTATTCAGTTTATCCAGATCCCATCTCCTTAAATTCCCACCTTTTTGCAGTTTCTTCAGTTTTAATCTACAGTTCATTACCAATAGATTGTGGTCAGAGTCCACATCTGCCCCTGGAAATGTCTTACAATTTAAAACCTGGTTCCTCTATCTCTGACTTACCATTATGTAATCTATCTGAAACCTGTCAGTATCTCCAGGCTTCTTCCATGTGTACAGCCTTCTTTTATGATTCTTGAACCAAGTGTTAGCTATAATTAAGTTGTGCTCTGTGCAAAATTCTACCAGGCGGCTTCCTCTTTCATTTCTTAGCCCCAATCCATATTCAGCTACTACGTTTCCTTCTCTCCCTTTTCGTACTGTCGAATTCCAGTCACCCATGACTATTAAATTTTCGTCTCCCTTCGCTACCTGAATAATTTCTTTTATCGCATCATACATTTCATCAATTTATTCATCATCTGCAGAGCTGGTTGGCATATAAACTTGTACTACTGTAGTAGGCATGGTCTTCGTCTCTTTCTTGGCCACAATAATGCGTTCGCTATGCTGTTTGTAGTAACTTACCCGCACTCCAATTTTTTTATTCATTATTAAACCTACTCCAGCATTACCCCATTTGATTTTGTATTTATAACCCTGTAGTCACCTGACCAAAAGTCTTGTTCCTCCTGCCACCGAACTTCACTAATTCCCACTATATCTAACTTTAACCTATCCATTTCCCTTTTTAAATTTTCTAACCTACCCGCCCGATTAGGGGATCTGACATTCTACTCTCCGATCCGTAGAACGCCAGTTTTCTTTCTCCTGATAACGGCGTCCTCTTGAGTAGTCCCCGCCCGGAGATCCGAATGGTGGACTATTTTATCTCCGGAATATTTTACCCAAGAGGACGCCATCATCATTTAACCATACAGTAAAGCTGCATGCCTCCGGGAATATTTTGAATAATACCCGGAATAGGTCACAAGCTTGGCTCATCCCCTTCCTTATTACGGCTCCCCTTTCACGTCATTTGCCACTTATAACTGCACTCTAGTTTTTATACAAGTTCTACGCAACATTAAGTTGTTTGTATTCCGTCCCCGCAATCAGAGTTTATTCGAAATATTCTCAAAAGCTATTCATAACTTTACAATTGCTAGAAGAGCTGGTTCGTTTTTCTTCAACCTATCCTTTAGAATGAGTTGTGGTGTCGTTATTGCCTCCCGTGCATTTAAATTCGTCCGAAACGAAATTGATCGCCCTCCAGGGTGTCTTCAACTTGTCTTTCCATAATTATGTACGTGTTCGAGTTGACGTTTTGCAACTTCCGTGTATTAAACCAATGATTCGATAATACACACCTGTCAGCACCTGCCTGGCTTGGTAAAGTAATAATCACATGCTTCTTTCAGGATGGGGATATTTTTACACTAACACTTCCTCGAAAGCGTTCCTTTGGGCGGATACCGGGAATGCGTGGACTGTGATGTGGCAACACATGCCGGTAGCCTCGACGAAAGCCAGCAGGTGCACGCGTGGAGAGTTATTTACATACTGCATTAGGCGAGATTACACGCGGCTCTATGTAAATGGTTCGTGAAATTACCGCGTCGAGCTGCCCGCAGATGGTGGTCCAGGCTGGGGAAGCCGGCAGCAGCGTTCTCTGGGCGCTGCTTTCACCCGTTGCTGCAGGCCGCGGCAGGCACCTGTTCGCCGTTCCACATCTGCGACACTGACTCTGCCAAGCGTTCGCCATTGCGCTCTGCGGACAGAAAAAGTTTTAGCTATTTCATTACCCATTGATAAATTTAGTAAAACTCGCAGCGAGGAAAGTATAACTTCGAAGTAGTCTTAGTTGATCCTTTCTTATTCATAACATTTATTTTCACATTTCATGTGCGCCTTAATTACTTGTACTATTGTAGCTTCTCTGCCCTCTTCCCTCTTCTTTATCTTTCGCAGCTCACCGCTGTTCTAGAGATACGACAGGCAGACGTTCAATAAGTAATGCAACACTTATTTTCTGGGAGTAGGTTGGTTTTATTCAAGATTGTAATATGGAATTTTATTCCCTACTGGTTTGGCTACGAAACCCGTTCAGTTCGACGAACTTACGGCATTTTATAGGGAGTGCCTGCGTGCCCGAATGGTACCACTCTACTGGTCGACCTTGGAGCCAAAGTTTTCCTTTGGAGGAGAGGTTATGTGGCGCCATTCTATGGACTGCTGCTTTGTTTCTTGTTCGACGTGATGAACCCATGTCTTATCACCTGTGAGGATGTTTGACAAACAGTGGCACGATCAGCCTCTTAATGCAAAAGGAGTTGCGCACGAACGGTCCTGCATTATTCTTTATGGTCTCCTGCTGGATCACGAGCAACCCAGAGGAAGTACACCTCTGAGAACCCCAACTGGTGGACGAGTGTGTCAGCACACAGAGACATCCGGTTGTGCAGCGAGGTATTTGATTGTGATCCGTCGATCACCTCGAATGAGAGTGTCCGGACGTTGCAGGAGACGCAGCAGCCTGCGGCCGGCCGGAACGCGGGAGACGGGGTATGTTTTCGCGAACTTGCTGCGGCGATGACAGATACCCCGTTCTTGACTTTTCTCGACGTGGAAGTTTACCGTAAGCCAGAGGGAAGCTTGGACACAGAGTTTATAGGAAGTCTACCAACACGGACAGGTACCTGCATGCATCCTTCCACCACCATCCTACGCAATAAAATTCGGCCATGCAAACTTCAACTAAGAGAGCCTACAGGATCAGCGATGAACACAATCTGCAAGCTGAACTACGGAACCTCAGGTCCATTTTTGGAGCTAATGGCTACTACATGAGGATGATACACAAAACCATGGCGCCGAAGGAGGAGGGCCGGCCGCAGTGGTCTAGCGGTTCTAGGCGCTCAGTCCGGCATCGCGCGACTGCTACGGTCGCGGGTTCGAATCCTGCCTCTGGCATGGATGTGTGTGATGTCCTTAGGTTAGTTAGGTTTCAGTAGTTCTAAGTTCTAGGGGACTGATGACCACAGATGTTAAGTTCCGTAGTGCTCAGAGCCATTTGACCCAGTTGAAGGAGAAGGGCAACAGGGTAATGCAGAACGAAGCACAGAACACCGTCGTGCTATCATATGTAGAAGGGGTTACTGAACGTCTGGGCAAAATTCTCCGTCGGGCAGGCATTTAACCGATTTTTCGTAGCCACAACAAAATAAATGACAATCTGGGTCCGACAAAAGATACAATTGACAAGTTTCATGCCACAGGACTTTATGAAATCGGGTGCGAATGTGGACTGGTGTATGTAGGTGAGACTGGGCGTCCAGTAAGCACAAGAATACGAGGGATATATCCGCCTCAAAAAATACAGCAAATTAGCGGTGGCAGATCAAGGAACAGTGCAGGATAAAGATAGAATTTTGAGAGGCCCGCGTACTGGCGAAACAGCCGTTTAGTTTGAGGAGGAAGATAAGAGACCCGACAATATGAATAGAGAAGACGGGTACCGACTTCCAGCGTCTTGGCTGCAGCTGTGACAGCTTTGCAGAAGGACGTTCTCTCAGAGCAACAGGCGCGCGGTAGGACACAACGGTCAAGGGTACACAGATCACTGACGCGGCCTAGCCTATACTTGGCAGTTTGTAAACAACGCTACACTGTAGTCTCCGCTCAGCTTCCTATTCACTGATTTCCACCAATGGCAAGCAACAAAGGAAACTCCAATGGAAAATGCCCTTTTCCGCCAATGACAACACGCAATGCAAAGACCAATAAAATGAACTCCTAATAGCCTTCCTCCTCACACATCCAATGACAGCCCTCCTCCATAGTATGTAAGTATCAAAACTAGTGCTCATTCAACACCGTCCCCTACACGGATCCCCTATGACCTCATTCCTTTCCCCCATCTGCTCCTATTCCTCGAACATATCCACATACTCTACACCTCCCACCGTCTTGATCCCCCTCACCCCCTGGTTGCTCCTCTCCTCTCCTATCCCCGCCCCCTGCCACATCTTCACTGTTGTGTCTCCCCTACCCTCCATCTCTACACCCTTCATCTCCTTTCCCAAGATGGCTTCCATCAACTCCCCCTCCCGGATGATGCCCTCTCTCCCTCCATTTATCCCTCCTATCAACCCTGATCTTCATGCCCCACCTCCTTTCCTCCATCCTTCTCTTGGGCTCCCTCTCCCCCCCCCCCCTTCCATCCTCTTTTTTCCCTACCACCCTGCCACCCTTCCCTCCAAAATGGTTAAAATGGCTCTGAGCACTATGGGACTTAACATCTATGGTCATCAATCCCCTAGAACTTAGAACTACTTAAACCTAACTAACCTAAGGACATCACACACATCCATGCCCAAGGCAGGATTCGAACCTGCGACCGTAGTGGTCGCTCGGCTCCAGACTGTAGCGCCTAGAACCGCACGGCCACTCTGGCCACTCCGGCTGGCCCCCTTCCCTCCCCCGAGTCCTTTTATGTTTCCCCCTCTGCCTTTTCCCATTCCCTCTCACGTCTGCCCTGCCGTGCCACCCCCCCCCCCCCTTTATGAGACCTCTCCCTCCTTTGGTTCCTCCCCCCTTTCGTTTTTCCTCTCCTCCCTCCTTGTTTTCCCCCTCATCCATCCAGGTGCCGCTCCCCCCCCCCCCCCCATCTGCCTTTGGCTAGAGTGTGTCATCTTTGTGCCGACATTTTCGTGCAGTGTTTACAGTGAGCGTTCAGTGTTGTGTGTGTTTTCGGAAGTGTTGCAAACGGACATCATACTGTCGCTGGGTGTGATTTTTATATCTCCTGCAAGCAGAAACCAGACTGTCGCCATTTTTTTTAATTGTCTGTCTATTATGTTACTTGTCTGATTCCTGTGTATTTTATTAGCATTGCCAATCCTTTGCTTTGTGTTTTAACTTTCCCCAATTTTCCCGCCGTTTTACAATTTAAGTCGCTGTTTTATCGCCTTTTTATTGTTTCTTATCTTCTTCTCACGTTTTAAAAAGTCTGTCGGCTGCAGAGCAGCGTAATAAGCTGCTTCCAGCTCGCCCCCTTTGGGGGGAATCGAAATTCAATAAAGGAAAAAAAAATTTGTTAGCAATACACCCTGAGGAAGGCGCCTTGCAACAGTTGCCGAAACAGTTAATCAAAGTTGCCGAAACGTTGGAATTTTACAGATGAAAATGCGGCCTCAAACCCAGAAGAATTTTATTGACTGTGACAACGGCCGCGGAAGCCTACGTTTACATACAACTGGTTTCCTGTCAGCATTGCGATCTACTCCCTTCATATCCCGGCGCAAGCAATGGTTCGGCTATGAATGGTGTCACGCAGCTGTCATAACATCTCCTGATACTAGCCGACCCGTACATATTATAACTGGGCCTCGATATTTCGGATGTTTACGCTGGGACTTAGTTGACAGCTGGTCAAGCTATGACTGACAGGTGATTCATGGTGACCAGAGAAGATCCTCAACATGGTGCAATGAGTTCGTAGAGGTAAGGCCTGCTGTCAGATTGTCACACGATAAGGTCTCAGGAGAGCACTTGAACTCACGGGGTGTCCATTAAGTAGAGGGAGAGCTTGTACGTTGAGCATGTTTTTTTGCACCGTCATAGCAGACGCAATAATTGGGTTTTTAATGTGTTTATTTAAAAATTTCATTACTATTTCCTACGAAACGTATCATAATACATAGTAAATTTATTAAAAGGCTGCATCATAGAAAGAGTTCTTCAAAACAGTGTATTTGGTTCCAGGTTTAACGTGGTCATTACCATGAGCCACAGTTTTAAGTCGACAGGTTAGATATTATGAATAGAATGTATTGAACATAAACCAAGGCGAATAAACTGAACATCCAACTAAACCAACACAAAAGAAACTTTTCTTTTAAAAAACTGGTCTAAAAATTCACGTTGACGGACAATTAGAAGCAACAAATCACTTTTATTGTTTTAAGCCTATGTAGTATTTCCATGTTGGTAATCTCTATTGCCATATTGTTAACGTCAATTACGAGTTTTGTACATTTCTGACTGATGTTGTAGCCATGGAAATGAAGAAGGAATCTCAGTTCACCACGCATTCATTACGCTGGTTCTGAAAAAGAGTCCGAAAACGCCATGCAAATGTTTCACTTACACTTCCTTTTCTTAGAAATTTCACATTCGGATCTCTGTAAGTTACAGAAACAATCTTTTCCACAAAGCAGTCTTTCCTCTAATTTCACCAAAACGCATTGTCCAGAATATAGTGCTTGTGGTGCCACCGCCAGACACCACACTTGCTAGGTGGTAGCCTTTAAATCGGCCGCGGTCCGTTAGGATACGGCGGTCCCGCGTGTCGCCACTGTCAGTGATAGCAGACCGAGCGCCACCACACGGCAGGTCTAGAGAGACGTACTGGCACTCGCCCCAGTTGTACAGCCGACTTTGCAAGGAAAGGTTCACTGACAACTACGCTCTCATTTGCCGAGACGATAGTTAGCATAGCCTTCAGCTACATTTCCTACGACCTAGCAAGGCGCCATTACCAATTGATAATTAATATTATGAAGCATGTACCGTAACGAGAGATGTTCTACAATTGTGGATTAAAGTTAAGTATTATATCAACTACGTACTTTATTTGCAATTCTCAAGACTTTGTCCTGTTCCAGACCTCACGCCAGTCAGCGTGTAATTAAACGCGTGCATTTCGGCCTCCTCTAGCAACCCAGTGTTGGCGCTTCTGCCAACACTACAGTGCTTCCTGTAAGTCAGTGCCTACATAAAATGAGACATCGACTGTTTTATTTTCTTCTGCTTTTCTTTACAATAGGAAATCATTCAGACTCATGTCACTACGACTAACATCACACAAATCAACTGGAGTCACTGTCTGAAGTATAGCGATCTATAACTTTCTTCTTAGTTTTCATTCTTTCCAGTGTTAAAGGTACTTTGTCCAAGACTAATTTCAACTTGATGAAGAACACTCTAACACTGTGTCCATGTTGTTGAACGAGCTAGGTTCCTCTCTATAGGTTCCGTATGCTCAGTCGTTGTTGAACGAGCTAGGTTCCTCTCTATAGGTTCCTTAGGCTCAGTCGTTCGTGGTATTTCATGGAGTCTAGATACCAATGCTTACCAGCTTCCCCGTTTTTTTTACAACATGGAGGCATGCGTTTGTTCTGCGATGTACCAAAGTAAAATGCCAATTTTCTTAACTCATTTCGAGACAGTCCGTAGTGCATTTTGGAGGCAGTTACGAGTTAACAATTCTATTCACTTTCGTCCTCAGGACTAAAGACTTGTTTCACCGCACAATTTCCGAAAGAAGTATAGTTAGGATTTTTTCAAATATTTCTGTACAGTTGCTCTTCAAACATCAAAAACATTTACAACCTTCTCGCTGACAGTCCAGCCTCTAGAACAGCAGCAGCTTTTGTCAGAGCTTGTTTTATCCCCCATTGCTTGTGAGCAGCTGTTAAAATAAAAGAGCAGTTATTGTAACAAACTTTGTTATGTACCTAATAACGTTGCGTGCCTAGGGCCAGGATCATGGTGCAGTATGACCAGCTGGCTCGAGGTACAATTTTCCTCCCATTTTAAGAAAAAGTTTACACAACCTAAAGTAATAAAATGGTGACAAAATTCACAGTGAGGTTATTGCCATGAATGTCTGTCATAGTTATTTACCATTTAAGTGGGGTAGGACGCGAAACGGGCCGACTTGGAGCTGGAGAGGCATCACAGGACATTTTAATTTCCAGTGTCTATACGTTTGCAAATATATTCATGAAACTTTGTCAGCATGATCAGGAAGGATTCAGGATTCACACCCATTACAGCGGATGTTCGAAAACATAACAAAATAATTTTTTTTACATGTGAAATTTCATCATTTTTTCACTTAGTAATGACTGCATTTGTTGCTATAGGTACACTTTTCTTCATAAGTCAGAGAGATTCTTCGATGGATTTTGCACAGCATACAAACCATACTTACAGGTGTATGAAACTCTAGAGTTTATTTAGTTTATGAAAAAACGAATGAGCTGTTATATTTTAAACTTCATGTTTAGAAAAAACACAAATTTTCTAGTTTATTATCTCAATTTTTAGCACAGTTTTTAATAGATTTGTAAAATTCTAGAGTTCCATACGCCTTTGAGTAATTGTTTGTATGCTGTGCAAAATTCATCGAAGACTCTCTCTTACTTATGAAGAAAAGTGTACCTATAGCAACAAATGCTGCCATTACTAAGTGAAAAATATGATGTAATTTCACATGTAAAAAAAATTTATTTTGTTGTGTCTTCGAACTTCCACTGCTGTGAGTGTAAATTCTGAATCCTTCCTGGTGATGCTGACAAAGTTTTATGAATTTATTTGTAAAAGTATAAACAGTGGAAATTAAAATGTCCTGTGATGCCTCTCCTGCTCCAAGTCGGCCCGTTTCACGTCATACCCCCCTTAAGGTTAATTTTACTTGTACATACACAGAATGATTCAGCTCCCCACCGTTAAGTTTTATGCAACTTGCAATGCTTTCAAAAACACGAGCAAGAGTTTCATATTTTTTCTCAGGCTGTGCGCAAGCTATTAGTCCTACAGAAAAAAATTTAGTGTAGTTAAATTTTGTGCTGAGATACGTTAACGCTGGAGGCCACGGTTTTTCGAGTTATTCGAAAACACAGTGGCCTTTAGATACATTTGAAGGTCACTTTTGTACGTTTTTCTTGAATAATTCGAAAATTACGCCTTCTAGCGAAAATGTACCCCAAGAACAAAATTTAACTACACTGAATTTCCTACAATAAGGTCCTGTTCATAATTTCCGTAGGACTAACAGTTTGCGCTTAGAGAGCGAGAGAATATGAAAATCTTACGTGTGATATTACTTCCTTTGCCAGAAAAGATCAAAGACCGATTTTTTTATTTTTTTAACAAAATGTTGCACTTAGCAAGTAATGACCCTAGCTCCTATCGAAGTAGTCCCCTTGGCATCTGTACACAGTTGCCGACGTTTCTGAAGGTCTTGGAAGTAAGCAGGGAAGGTCATGCCTGTAAGCTCATTTGGCATAGCTAGTTGAATGCCTACGATATCTTGATGAAGCTTTCCTTTCAGTCTCGTTTTCACTCGTGGTAACAAAAAAAGAAAAATCGACCGGTGTGAGGTCGGGCGAATAGGCGGATGTGGGATGGCAATAACAGAATCTCTGGCCAGATACTCGGTAACTGGTAAAGCAGTAACGGGCACGCAGTAAGAACTAATCCTGAAAATGCCACAAATCAGGGTACAGACATCGAGTTTTTTGTTGCAAATGTTTCAAGACTTCGATGTAGAGAGTTTGGTTCACCTTTTGACCTGGTGGAACACACTCATTACCATCAAAGAACGGGGGTACATGCTACAGACGGGCGACCAGGTCTGGGATATTCTTGCACTGAATCTCTGCCTTCATGAGACCTTTTGTGCCACTCGGAACTATGACTTCCCAAAAGTACCTTGCCTGTATATGCTTGCTTAATCTTGTCCACAGTTGTCACGGGCTTGGGGCAGACCTTAATGTTCACTCTTTCATCACAATCAACATCCACTGTGTCACCGTAATTAATGCGCCAAGAATCCAACAGTGTGTTGCTAAGCACACCCCTGCCACCTACTGAGTTTGCTTGGAAACACAGACGAGGTCATTTCAAGGACGCACGTATACTAGGTTACATGAAAAAATTTGTTCACTTTTAGTATTGCAAACTCAGAAATAAAAAAATAAAATAAAATAAACTGTTCTGCAACTTTGCTGACGAAGGTTGTAGAAGGCGTCGCAGGTTGCATAAAACCCATGGGTAGGGGCAGCTGACTCGCTCTGTATACATGAAATAAAAAAATTAAGAACAGGGAAAGTTACTTTTAGGTGACAAATACAACGATATGTATAGGAAACTGAAATAGTTGCCCCTTGCTCCTATAACAACAGCTGTCTATACTTATCTCATGGTAGGCAACCTTCGGTGTGGAAAAGACCGGTGCCGGCCGCTGTGACCGATCGGTTCTCAGCGCTTCAGTCCGGAACCGCGCTGCTGCTACGGTCGCAGGTTCGTATCCTGCCTGGGGCATGGATGTGTGTGATGTTCTTAGGTTAGTCAGGTTTAAGTAGTTCTAAGTCTAGGGGACTGATGACCTCAGATGTTAAGTCCCGTAGTGCTTAGAGCCATTTGAACCATTTGAATTTGAAAAAAAGATTGAAGTCCGAAAGTAAAATACCAAATACTTAAGACTGGCTCAAGGTACATTGCGACTCAAGGTACAAGCCTCTCCACTACTGTTGTGTAGGGCTTGTAGCGACGCTGCCGCGCGCTAATTCAAGCTCGCCGGTGTGTGTGCGTGTGTGGTGAGTGCGCGGTGTCAGTGCAGTGCTGTGCGGTCGTAATTACTGTGCACGACGTCTGTGTAGTTCCGCGCCCAACCTCTAGAGGCGCTGTGTTTTCTAGCTTTTATATACGTTCTGTTTATTATTATTATTCCTTGTTTGTTGAGTTAGTTAGTAGTTCCGTGCCTCCTGGCTTGTGTGGACGAGTACTGTTTTCTCTCCTAACTGCGGAAGTTTTCCGAGGATTAAGGATCCTTCTGTATAGGCCGGAAGCAAATTTTGTAACTCCGATCAGTCCATGCATGCCGGGCGTCGTCAGATACGCGCTCGCAATAAAGTTATTGTTGCTGAACTGAAGGTCTTTATTCTTCTGAATCACGTTAAGCAAAGGTCGGACAGCCACCAGTTTAGCTGAACCCGACAAGTGGTGACCCTGGCGTAATTCAAGCAGAAACCGACGTGATCCAAGCAGAAACCGACGTGATTAAGAAGAAGCAGGCGTGAGCTACGTAAGTAACGAGCACATAATGACTGAAGAGCAGGCCGTCTCCAGGATTGCTGTCCGTTTACCGCCGTTCTGGCTCGACAACCCGGTTCTCTGGTTTGCGCAGGCAGAGGCAAGTTTTAGCTGCGCTGCAATAACGGTCGAAGCAACTAAATTTGCGCTGATTGTGAGCCAGCTCGACCAACGTTATGCAGCCGAGGTGCAGGACATAATCACAGCACCGCCCGAGACTGTAGCTTATGCCAGGTTAAAATCAGAGTTGATTCGACGGGTGGCCGCGTCACAAGATGACCGGATACGTCAGGATCTGACACAGGAAGAAATTGGCGACAGGAAGCCTTCTCAATACCTGAGACATCTACGCAGCAAAGTTGACACCGTTACTGTGCCAGACAGTTTGCTCAGAACGCAGTGGAGCAGTAGGTTGCCGCCGCAGATAAAATCCATAATCGCCTCACAAACGGACATGCCGCTGGATGACGTGGCGCAGCTAGCACATCGGATTCAGGACGCAATAACGCCGGCTCAGGTCAGCACAGTCGCTGCGTTGGACAACAGCACAAGCAGTACCGCGTCTGTAGCACGGGCCGACCATGATTGAGGTTAAAGGTTGAGCTTCTGTGCGCCCAGATCAGTGAGCTGCTGGCACGTGACGACGACAACAATAGAAGAAGCCGATACAGACGGCGGCGTTCGAGAAACAGATCTTCCGGCGGTACTACCAATCCGCAAGGCGAGGTACCGTTGTGCTGGTACCACCGACGATTCGGCGATCAGCCAAGGAAGTGCACATCGCCAAGCTCGCACCCAAACACCACCGGCGGTCGACAATAGGCGCAACCGACTGCCAGTTATCCTCCAAGCGCCTGTTTGTTACCGATAGGAGTTTCGGCGTAAAGTTTTTAATTGACACTGGATCGGGCCTGAGTATCATACCACGAACAGCCATACATCGTTGCCGGCCGCCAACTGCCTTCCGTATGACGGCTGCCAACAATTCTTCCATCGCAACATACGGCACACAGAGGATGGAGCTTAATCTCAGCCTACGTCGCGCGTACGAGTGGAATTTTACAGTGGCTGACGTCACGGAGGCGATCGTCGGGGCTGACCTCCTGGCGCACCGCCACCTGCTGCCGGACGTCGCGAACGCACGCTTGGTAGACAGCGTCACTGGCTTAGCAGTCACGGGTTTCCGTCGCAACACCGTAACGCACAGTGCCAAGTTGGTCCATGCTACGGAGGGTGAGTACACTGAATTACTGCTTAAGTATCCGAACTTGACCAGGCCGCCCGGCGCTCCCAGGTTCATACCACATGACACGGTGCATCACATTCAAACGACGGATGGTCCCCCAGTAGCATGCCGACCTAGGCGTCTCGCTCCGGACCGACTGAAGATAGCGAAGGCAGAATTTGACGCCATGATTCGCGAGGGCATAATGCGGCCATCTAAGAGCCCGTGGTCCTCCGCATTATATCTTATTCCGAAGAAGGATGGAGCTTGGCGCCCATGCGGTGACTACCGTACGCGCGAACAGTGCCGGACAGATATCCCGTTCCGTTACTGAGGGATTATAATCACGCTTTACATAGTGCCACGATGTTCACAGTTCTGGACTGCGCTAAAGCATATACACAGATTCCGGTGGCCTATGACGACATTCCAAATACTGCCATAATAACGCCTTTCGGTTTATTTGAAAGCAAATTTATGACTTTTGGTTTACGCAATGCCGCTCAGACCTGGCAAAGGTTTATAGACTCGGTTCTCCAGGGGCTCCCGTTTTGTTTCGCCTACCTGGACGATGTGTTAGTGTTCTCTGCTGACCATGAACAACACCGAAAACATCTGCGAGAGATTTTCGAGCGATTGGAGCGTTACGGTGTCGTCTTGAACGTGGACAAGTGTGTTTTTGGGCAGTCAGAGGTGACATTTATTGGCCATAAGATTTCTGCTGAAGGCTCTCTTCCTCTGTCCGAGACGGTGGACGCTATCTTGCAGCTACCCCGACCAACTACGATCAAAGAATTACTTCGTTTTTTGGGGATGCTCAATTTTTATCGTCGACACCTTCCTCACGCTGCGGAGCTGCAGGAACCTTTGACGGCAGCATTATCAGGCCCTAAAGTAAATAGCAAGTCTCTGATACAGTGGACAGAGGACATGTGTTCTGCGTTCGAGGCAACAAAGAGGAGCATGGCCAACGCGGCGCTTCTCGCACACCCACAGCTCGACGCGCCATTAGCAATTGTCGTAGACGCGAGCCAGACAGCTATCGGAGCCGCGTTACGACAATGGTCGGACAACGCATGGCAGCCACTGGCGTATTATTCCCACAAGCTTTCGCCTGCACAGAGAAAATGGAGCACATATAACCGTGAGCTCCTGGCGGTACACCAAGCAGTGAAATATTTCCTCCCCCAAGTGGAAGCGCGAACTTTCACGATATATACAGACCACAAGCCACTCACGTTCGCCTTCCGTCGGAATAGTGTCAACTGCTCCCCCCGTCAATTTCATCACCTTGAGTTCGTGGCCCAGTTTACTACCGACATTAGACATATTTCTGGGATCGACAACATTGTTGCGGATTGCCTATCACGGATCAGCAGTTTTTTCAGTACCATAGACTTTCCTGCACAGGCACAGAGAGACGACGAAGAACTCCTTGCCTATGTTAAAATGTGGCTTCCGCATTGCAACAGAAACTCGTTGATGTTCCGGGGGAAGATACACAGCTATACTGCGACGTTTCTCGCGGCCGACCTCGTCCCTTTCTGACGCCGGCTTTTAGAAGACAAGCCTTTGATACAGTGCATGGATTGTGCCATCCAGGGTTACGCCCGACATTCCGCCTAGTATCGCAACGTTTCGTGTGGCCGGGCATGCAAAAAGACTGCCGCGAGTGGGTCTCATCTTGTCTTCAGTGCCAACGCTGCAAGATTGTCCGCCATGTACACGCACCGATCGGCGATTTTCCTGATACCACCGCCCGCTTTGCCCTCGTTCACTTGGATGTAGTCAGACCACTTCCACCTTCGAACGGACAAAGATATCTGTTTACAATGATCGACCGTTTTACACGTTGGCCGGAGGCAGTGCCGGTTGATAATATCACAGCAGACACATTAGCTTCCGCTTTTGCAATGACTTGGTTGGCAAGATTTGGGTGCCCACTACATATTACCACTGACCGCGGACGGCAATTTGAATCAGACCTGTTCTCACAGCTGGCCAAGTTCTGTGGTTACACCCACCATAAGACCACAAGTTATCACCCAGCAAGCAACGGAATGATCGGACGCTGGCACCGTTGTTTGAAGGCCGCGCTGATGTGCCACGAAGAAACCTGGACAACCGCACTACCAGTGGTCTTGTTAGGCTTTCAAACCAGACCTGGGGTCGTCAGCGGCAGAACTGGTTTATGGAGAAACCCTGCGCCTTCCTGGCGACTTTGTAGACGCTGATGCCATAGAGACAGTTGCTACTGGCCAGCCAGATTTCTTGCGACGCTTGAGGGACCATGTATCAAAGATTCGCCCTCCGAAAGCCACACGTCATGGCAAGCCGCCCACTTTCGTGCACCAGGACCTGGAACAATGTCGTCGCGTCATGCTCCGCACTGAGGGCGTTAAACCGCCTCTACAAGCTCCCTATTCTGGTCCATACGAAGTGCTACGGCGCACTGGCCACACGATGGATATCCTAGTGAACGGCAAAACCACGACTGTTGCGTTGAATCCGGTTAAACCTTCGTATGTTTTTCCTGACACACCACTAGCGGCACCTCGTCGTAGGCATCCACCTATCGCTGTTCCAGACACTGGCGCCACATCTCCGGCGCTGGCTCTTCAACATCCGCCGCCCAACGCAGCACAACATCCGCCTGCTGTTCCTCCTCCTCCCACGCGGACGACCCGTTCTGGACGTCGGCTACACTTTCCGACGCGGTATCTCGACGCCGACGCTCCGCTTCCGCCCGGGGGGCTGACGTAGCGACGCTGCCGCGCGCTAGTTCAAGCTCGCCGGTGTGTGTGTGTGTGTGTGTGTGTGTGTGTGTGTGTGAGTGTGTGTGTGGTGTCTGCGTGTGTGCCAGTGCAGTGCTGTGCGGTCATAATTACTGTGCACGACGTCTGTGTGGTTCCGCGCCCAACCTCTAGAGGCGCTGTGTTTTCTAGCTTTTATATACGTTCTGTTTATTATTATTATTCCTTGTTTGTTGAGTTAGTTAGTAGTTCCGTGCCTCCTGGCTTGTGTGGACGAGTACTGTTTTCTCTCCTAACTACGGAAGTTTTCCGAGGATTAAGGATCCTTCTGTATAGGCCGGAAGCAAATTTTGTAACTCCGATCAGTCCATGCATGCCGGGCGTCGTCAGACACGCGCTCGCAATAAAGTTATTGTTGCTGAACTGAAGGTCTTTATTCTTCTGAATCACGTTAAGCAAAGGTCGGACAGCCACCAGTTTAGCTGAACCCGACAGGCTGTTTCAGATTCCATAGCAGTATCGAAAAGGAGCAGCTCCCATAAGACTACTGCTCGTGCAATTCGCTTTTCCATATAGCTGCGTTACGTAATTGAAATACCGGAGCTCAAATCATTTCTAACATAATAATATAAACCTGGATAAACACAACTTCCAAGCAACACTTTCCTATGATGTAGCTGTAGAGGGTAACTTCAGTAAGAATTGAGGGAGAATTAAGGGTACCAATGTGTGTAAATTCATATATACGATCCGAGTTACAGCTGTTAGTAGCCACATGGAATGCTTTGTCAGGCACAAATGCGGATGGGCTGCCCAACCACCTGTGCCCTGCACTGAAGCCAGTGTGGTGAGTCAGCGCCTGTAACCTGCTTGATTTGAATGCATTACGGGTCACACACAGACTACGAAAGACTGCTAAATGCTAATATTGACTTGAGGCCTTATAATACTATCACTTAGTTACTTTAATGTCACAGCTGTATTGAGCAACGGATTCCCGTCTTTGTTATTGCTGTTTTGATTTTTCTGTCTTTGTCAAGCAACAAATGTCTCTAAACATTATTTTTACTATGGTTGCGATAACAGTTCGGAAATGGAACTCTGATGTGGCCTGGGTATTGTACAAGATTCAACAAGACATCGCCTCCACACTCGCTACTAAAAAGTTATTGACAAGAGAAGTGCACAGTTTGCTTTGTAGTTGGTGTTTACGCCTACTACCGCTGGATGTTGTAAAGATATAGCCCAAACTGAAAGTCTCCTCCCTGGCAACGGACAAGTTGTAACCATCCAGACTCCCACTTTCTCCGTAAGTTGGGAACACCATAAGGCTTGTATTTAACCGTAGTTCTGATGCGTCTTAAAATAATACACACAATTTATTTTCCCATGTTTATTCCAGATTGACTTGAACTCTCAGTCTGACACTTTTGACAACAGTGAAGGAAGACTCAATCTCAACTGCGCGGAAGGAGTTGTACACAGCTGACGTCAGGACAAGAGGCAGTAAATACACTTTAAGACAAAATCCGACGTACCACAAATGAATTGTCGAATTATCCGAATGAGGCGGATATCCGTAGATGTAATGTACTTGTACACATAAACAAATTATTTAGAGTTTCCGAAAAAATAGAGGGTTTATTCACCAGAAAGAGCTTAACAAATTAGCGCATCAATGAGGCCTTGGTCCACCTCTAGCCCTAATGCAAGCAGGTATTAGGCTTGGAATTTATTGATGGTGTTGTAGGACGTCCTCCTGGTGGAAATCGTGCCAAATTCTGCCCTAATCGCGTTGGAGGGCCCTGCCCATAACACTTAAAAAGTTCTGATGAGAGATCTGGCGAGCTTGACCATCGTGCATCATTTCGAAGAGGGACTCATCACTGAAGATCGTTCTGCACCAGTCAACGAATTCCAGGCCGAAGACGTGTCTGGAGACGCCAATGACAGCGGTGGGATATCAACCTGACCGTTGCCTGCCATCCTGGATTCACGTTCTGGGGTTTTGGTTGCCTTCCGCGGCACCCTTAGAACACGTTGGTATATCGACGATATCCCATTGTTGCCGTTCGTGGATAGCCATCCTGGGATTACATTTCAGCAAGATAATGCACGGGAGTTTCTATTGTTCGCCTTCGTGCTTGCCAAACCCTAGCTTGGCCAGCTACGTTGCCAGATCTCTCCCCAATCCTGAACGTTTGGAGCCTCGTGGGCAGGGCCCTACAGCCTGCTCGGTATTTTGACGATCCGTAGCGCGATTTGTACAGAATTTGGCACCGATATACCTCAAGAGGATATCCAACAACACTATCTATAAATTTCAAGATTAATAACTGTTTAAGGCCTAGAGGCAGACTAACCCGTTATTGGCTTGCTCAATTTGTGAATATCTTTTTCTTGAATAAATCATCCAGTTTTCCTAAAACTCTTATCATTTTTATTTCTTCACATGTACATCACATCTGCAGATTTCCGTCCCATTCAGATAATTCCTTCGTGGAGCGTCTCTTCTCTTCTTCTTCTTTTTTTCGTTGGAGTGTATTACTTACTTAGATTATTAACTAGTATCAGTTCCAAGAATGGATACAAACGATGATCTTTGTTCCAGTAGCTTTTTATACAATCAGAGTGTTGCGTAAGCAGAAAGAACATGGGCTTGTCAATAAAGGAGATGAATTTAATCCTTCTTGCTGGTCGCAGTTCAGTAAAGCTGACAGCCGCCGCTCCTCGATGTCTCTTTCCACACATCCTGGCAACCTCCTGCTTTCGGATAAAGACAACTCATGCACAGTCAGTTCCACCACTGTGTTCCTATCGAGAAAAGATCACATTAGTGACTTTTCACACGATAATAAATGAATCCATTGCATAGTTCATGTTTTAAAAAAATTATTCATGTTACTTCCTCATCGCAATAAACCATTACAGACTTACGTAATTCATCAATAGTTCAAGGGTTTAGTACAACAAGGAAAGTTACGCAGTTTAAATTTGACTCCTAGCCTTTGCACCAGTGCCATGTTTGTGATTGGTCTGAGTAATGCGCACCACACTACTCACACACGTGTTGTGAAAAATACTAGAACACGTCATTCTATATATCATTTAGCAATGCTGGGCGCAATTAAGCAATGAAAACTTTTGAAACAAATTTAATACATACATCAAAAGGGGTTTACATCACCTCGATTCCGAGAGTTTCGGGACCTGTACAGAAAACTGGAATAGAGATCAACATCATCATCATTCCCGCCCTTTTTATTGCTCATCAAAACCACACTTTGCATGTTGTACCACCATACAGTGAGACCTTCAGAGGTGGTGGACTAGATTGCTGTACACATCGGTGCCTCTACTACCCAGTAGCACGTCCTCTTGCATTGATTCGTCGTGGGATCCTATCCACAATTTAATCAAGGCACTGTTGGTCATAATTGTCCCACTCCTCAACGGCGATTCGGCGTAAGTCCCTCAGAGTGGTTGGTGGGTCACGTCGTCCATAAACAACCCTTTTCAATCTATCCCAGGCATGTTCGAATAGGGTTCATGTATGGAGAGCATGCTGGCCACTGTAGTCGAGCGATGTCGTAATCCTGAAGGAAGTCATTCACAAGATGTTCATCATGGCGGCGCGAATTGTCGTCCTATGCTACCGATATGATTACACTCTCGATCGGAGGATGGCATTCACGTATCGTACAGCCGTTGCAGCTGATGATTCACCATGTTCATCAGGAGGGCAACAGAAAATTTGTGTCTAGAAGGTGCAGAAATAAACCTTCTATGCCATGTATGTACTACACTTCACAAAATGGACGTCATCAACATTCACGAAATGTTTAAAACAAGACATCAGCTTCCACCATGAGCACCGAATGAAAAATGACGCGCCACAGTGATCACATATTTTTACACCGCCGGTATTAAGGGTAAACTCATTGGGAGTTGCAAACCGTGCAAGACGTTTAGCTAGGTATCCTCTCTTAAAGATTATGCGAAAGCACTTGCTCACCTTTTGGCATCAATCTGTCGTAGGTCGCTGAAGCAACGGACACCTAGCTACTGGAAAATATGGCAGATCATTCCCGTCTCTAAGTAGGATCTCACGACAGATGACTTAATTGTACACCTATATTGATGGTGTCAATCTGTTGTAGATTGGTGCCGTCCGGTGTGGTCTAGCGGGTCTAGGTGCTTCAGTCTGGAACCGCGCGACCGCTGCATGGATATGTGTGATGTCCTTAGGTTAGTTAGGTTTAAGCAGTTCTAAGTTTTAGGGGGCTGATGACCTCAGATGTTAATTCCCATAGTGCTCAGAGCCACAATAAATGCACAACTGTATTAGCCCACTGGTAAAGGCACTTGTCAACATCAACTGTTCAAAGGTACAGACTCAAGCAACCAGTAAAAATTAGGTTGCAGAGGACGCTAAATTCATGCGTGTAAAAACTATGCCTTGCTCGTGTTAAATAATAGCATCTTACATTAAAGTAAGAATGAAATTTCTTCTACAAGCCCTTAAAAATGCAGCAAATTTACAGATAAACATTACGTATAAAATTTCTAGTACGTTTGCTGACAGAGTAATAAAAATGTTCAAACATGTGTGGATTCCTAAGGGACCAAACTGCTGATGTCATCAGTCCCTAGACTGACACTCTGTTTAAACTAACTTAAACTAACTTATGCTAAGAACAACACACACACAGCTATGCTCGAGGGAGGACTCGAAACTCTGGCGTGAGGCGCCAATCCGGGACATGGCGCCTCAAACCGCGTGGTCACTCCGGGCGGCAGACTAATACTGTACATAAAATAACGACAATTGTTACAAATGCATGGGGCAAGAAGAGCAAATACGAGCTAAAACAACGTCACTAAAAAGAAAACTTTTGTTTAACACTACGGATGCCGGCTGTTCCAGAGTCGACATCCATCGGCCACGGAAGATAACCCTATGCAGCGAATCAGATCCTACGATGACAATTAAAAACAAATTTAATACTGTAGGAAAATAAATGATAAATGTAAAATTTTGTTTTGTAAAAAGTTATGATATATCCACGATTGCTGTTGCTTCATATTTATTCAATTAAAGTATTGTATAGTGGCAGCAGATTGTACATAGATCTGTGTAATAAATGTGTCTGGTATTTAGAAGAGCATTTAAACGTGTCTGTGTCGTGACATGTTTGAAAGTAACTCAACGACGATTTACTTAAAATGTACCTACCGAGAAGAGCACAGATAGTCCCAGTCTTCAAGAAGGGTCGTCGAGCAGATGCGCAAAACTATAGACCTATATCTCTGACGTCGATCTCTTGTAGAATTTTAGAACATGTTTTTTGCTCGAGTATCATGTCATTTCTGGAAACCCAGAATCTACTATGTAGGAATCAACATGGATTCCGGAAACAGCGATCGTGTGAGACCCAACTCGCTTTATTTGTTTATGAGACCCAGAAAATATTAGATACAGGCTCCCAGGTAGATGCTATTTTTCTTGACTTCCGGAAGGCGTTCGATACAGTTCCGCACTGTCGCCTGATAAACAAAGTAAGAGCCTACGGAATATCAGACCAGCTGTGTGGGTAGATTGAAGAGTTTTTAGCAAACAGAACACAGCATGTTGTTATCAATGGAGAGATTTCTACAGACGTTAAAGTAACCTCTGGCGTGCCACAGGGGAGTGTTATGGGACCATTGCTTTTCACAATATATATAAATGACCTAGTAGATAGTGTCGGAAGTTCCATGCGGCTTTTCGCGGATGATGCTGTAGTATACAGAGAAGTTGCAGCATTAGAAAATTGTAGCGAAATGCAGGAAGATCTGCAGCGGATAGGCACTTGGTGCAGGGAGTGGCAACTGACCCTTAACATAGACAAATGTAATGTATTGCGAATACATAGAAAGAAGGATCCTTTACTGTATGGTTATATGATAGCGGAACAAACACTGGTAGCAGTTACTTCTGTAAAATATCTGGGAGTATGCGTGCGGAACGATTTGAAGTGGAATGATCATATAAAATTAATTGTTGGTAAGGCGGGTACCAGGTTGAGATTCATTGGGAGAGTGCTTAGAAAATGTAGTCCATCAACAAAGGAGGTGGCTTACAAAACACTCGTTCGACCTATACTTGAGTATTGCTCATCAGTGTGGGATCCGTACCAGATCGGTCTGACGGAGGAGATAGAGAAGATCCAAAGAAGAGCGGCGCGTTTCGTCACAGGGTTATTTGGTAACCGTGATAGCGTTACGGAGATGTTTAATAAACTCAAGTGGCAGACTCTGCAAGAGAGGCGCTCTGCATCGCGGTGTAGCTTGCTCGCCAGGTTTCGAGAGGGTGCGTTTCTGGATGAGGTATCGAATATATTGCTTCCCCCTACTTATACCTCCCGAGGAGATCACGAATGTAAAATTAGAGAGATTAGAGCGCGCACGGAGGCTTTCAGACAGTCGTTCTTCCCGCGAACCATACGCGACTGGAATAGGAAAGGGAGGTAATGACAGTGGCACGTAAAGTGCCCTCCGCCACACACCGTTGGGTGGCTTGCGGAGTATCAATGTAGATGTAGATGTAGCTGTAGATATCCCATCGACTTGTTAATACTAGTTTCCAACTAAAAAATAAAAGTTATTACGACATTAAACCGCAAGTTAATGGTTATCTCTGGTCGTTCAGTCTTACGATTGTTGGTAATTAATACTGAGTATTTTGGTGTTTGTGGAAGGACTGTAGCAAGATAGTGAATGTGAGAAGTACCGCAATTAACTATACAGAAGTGATTATACTATGCACAAAATGCAAATAACTGTTTGTATTTAATATAACAGTAACAGTTCATGACTCACAGATTATTGGCAGCTACGACTTCGACGCTAATAGTTATCTCTGGATTACTATAACGACTATTAAACACCTTACAGCTATCTGAACTACGTGTTTATTGGCTGCTAATAAAATAGCTTCAAGCCCTCAACGATCCATCAGTTAACGGAACCTCCTGCCCTAATACAGTTTATACTCGTACTTAGGAAAGCTGCAGCGATACGCGCCTGGCATGCGAATAATTAATAAGGAAGCCGAAGCCCGCAACCACCTGTCCAGCGCAGCGTACATGCTGTAAGGTAAGAAGTGGAAGGTATTTAATACAAAAGAAATCTAAGATTGCGAGCTACAAAATTTATAGCAAAATGGATGGAAGAAAAACGCGAACACCTAATGGAACGCTGGCAAAACCGTATCTGATTTTCTGACTTCAACAAGGTTCTTAATAGTGGTGTGAAGTTTAAGTTCACTGAGCGCTCTATCTCTGTAACATCCGCGTTCGTCGAGTCTTTTGGCCACGGTTGATACTTAATGCAAGGAATTGTGTGATAAAATTTCCAGTACCGACCTATTTAGTACCAATAGCCAAGTAGAGTTGTTAGTTAGAGCAAGACATTAACAGTTCAGTTGAACTTGTTAGCGCCGATGCGGAACGAATTTAGCGCAAAGTGCCCATTCCTGTTAAGATTATAGGCTGTATTGTGGATGGCGCTAGTAAACTGAAATCCACTGTTACGACGTACCAGATCGGTGTGTTTGTAGCCTCATCAATGACATCGTTAAGAGTAAAAGAATGTTCAGCTGAACTGCGTCCATTCCTCAATGACAAGTATTTATTCTAACGATACCGTTGTTAAGTGTCACTATTCCGGATATCGTTTGACTGCACCGTAAACAGAAATGTGGCAGCTATTAGCTACGGACGAACTGGAACGCAGTTCTCCATTGGAGGTCTACGTATTGAGAGTAGAACCTGGACAGCCTGCCATCTTAACTGCACTATATTGCGACCAGTAACGGGAATTTGCAGCTCCGACTGAAATACCACGCGCTATGCTATTGGTACAATACTGATTGACACTTAAGATCTAACTCAATCTCATATCTAGGCAGGAATAATTAGTGACCCTTCGGGGATTTCTGCGTTGGAGCTTTTGGATACGTAGAAACAGGTAAGGTTTTCTATCGACAAAGTACCTGCCGATGAAAAGATGCCGTGTCTGTACCGATATTCCTGAAGCATAAAATGCTTCGGACACCAGAATATGTGCGTCTATTTTAGGCTGTGCAGAGAATGTAATGATGACTTCCGGTGGGGGAGGCACTTGTGTGAGGGGCGTTCAGTAAATAATACACTTTTCGTCTGACTCAGTTTCGGTTGAAAAAAAAAAAAAGTCATCTTGAAGTATTCCCGCTTCAGGCTCCATAATTTCTTGAAATTTCGATTGATAGCGTCGCTACACGTAGCCTTGAAAATGGCGTTTTTAATGGAGATGTGTTCCAAACAGAGAGTTGTCTTGAAAATCCAGAGCATCACATAAATTTGCCGGCGCTTGCAGAATGTCTACAGAGACCTGGCAGTGAACAAAAGGATGGTCAGTCGTTGGGCGAGGCGTCTGTTATCATCGCAATTAGGTCGCACAAACTTGTCTGGTCTCCCTCGCGCTGGCCGGCAGCACATAGCTTTGACTCATACAGTGCTCAACGTGCGGACAGTCTGATTCGAGGTGATTGACGGGTCACAGTGAAACACCTCGCTGCACGACTGGACGTCTCTCGTTAGTGCTGACAGATTCGTTCACCAGTTGGGGTACTCAAATGTGTGTGCCCGTTGGGTTCTTCGCGCCTAACAGAAGACCATAAAGAACAACGAAGGACCAGCTGTACGAAACTGCTGAGCCGTGGCGAGCTGGCACCAGTTTTATTTTGTTCATGTATCGTTGAGATCGATTGTGGTTGAGGTAAACTACACTCCTGGAAATTGAAATAAGAACACCGTGAATTAATTGTCCCAGGAAGGGGAAACTTTATTGACACATTCCTGGGGTCAGATACATCACATGATCACACTGACAGAACCACAGGCACATAGACACAGGCAACAGAGCATGCACAATGTCGGCACTAGTACAGTGTATATCCACCTTTCGCAGCAATGCAGGCTGCTATTCTCCCATGGAGACGATCGTAGAGATGCTGGATGTAGTCCTGTGGAACGGCTTGCCATGCCATTTCCACCTGGCGCCTCAGTTGGACCAGCGTTCGTGCTGGACGTGCAGACCGCGTGAGACGACGCTTCATCCAGTCCCAAACATGCTCAATGGGGGACAGATCCGGAGATCTTGCTGGCCAGGGTAGTTGACTTACACCTTCTAGAGCACGTTGGGTGGCACGGGATACATGCGGACGTGCATTGTCCTGTTGGAACAGCAAGTTCCCTTGCCGGTCTAGGAATGGTAGAACGATGGGTTCGATGACGGTTTGGATGTACCGTGCACTATTCAGTGTCCCCTCGACGATCACCAGTGGTGTACGGCCAGTGTAGGAGATCGCTCCCCACACCATGATGCCGGGTGTTGGCCCTGTGTGCCTCGGTCGTATGCAGTCCTGATTGTGGCGCTCACCTGCACGGCGCCAAACACGCATACGACCATCATTGGCACCAAGGCAGAAGCGACTCTCATCGCTGAAGGCGACACGTCTCCATTCGTCCCTCCATTCGCGCCTGTCGCGACACCACTGGAGGCGGGCTGCACGATGTTGGGGCGTGAGCGGAAGACGGCCTAACGGTGTGCGGGACCGTAGCCCAGCTTCATGGAGACGGTTGCGAATGGTCCTCGCCGATACCCCAGGAGCAACAGTGTCCCTAATTTGCTGGGAAGTGGCGGTGCGGTCCCCTACGGCACTGCGTAGGATCCTACGGTCTTGGCGTGCATCCGTGCGTCGCTGCGGTCCGGTCCCAGGTCGACGGGCACGTGCACCTTCCGCCGACCACTGGCGACAACATCGATGTACTGTGGAGACCTCACGCCCCACGTGTTGAGCAATTCGGCGGTACGTCCACCCGGCCTCCCGCATGCCCACTATACGCCCTCGCTCAAAGTCCGTCAACTGCACATACGGTTCACGTCTACGCTGTCGCGGCATGCTACCAGTGTTAAAGACTGCGATGGAGCTCCGTATGCCACGGCAAACTGGCTGACACTGACGGCGGCGGTGCACAAATGCTGCGCAGCTAGCGCCATTCGACGGCCAACACCGCGGTTCCTGGTGTGTCCGCTGTGCCGTGCGTGTGATCATTGCTTGTACAGCCCTCTCGCAGTGTCCGGAGCAAGTATGGTGGGTCTGACACACCGGTGTCAATGTGTTCTTTTTTCCATTTCCAGGAGTGTATCTTTGCTTTTCGCGTGTCTTATCTTGCGGCTTCGTAGGCGAAGCGAGTTGGTCGTTAGCCTTCGACGGGAATCCTCGAGATCTCGTGTCAGTCGCGGGGGGAGACGAGTGTCAACGGCTGCCGAACGAGTGTGATGACCGTTACACGTTGTGGTGTAAAATTGGTTGGGCGGTTTGCCTATATGGGCAGCTTGGAGGTACAAGTCCTGTGACTTCACTGGGAACAAAATTTGATGGGAAGCGGTGAAGCTGTGGATCCCGCTCCCTCGTATTGTGTGCCTGATATGGAACAAGTCGTCGTAATTGTTTGCTCACATACGCACTCACAGATTTTAAACTTTATTATTATTATGTGAGACTTTCTCGGCCTAGTTAAATTGGTGCCCGTGATTTGAAAATTTTCTCAGGAGTTTTTTGTGTCTCTTACAATCAAATGTTTTTATGTTGCTGTTTTTTTAAAGCCTGCACTCTATTAATACGGTTGTCCATGTGTGAGTGAGTCAAAGGTTCTGCCTAGTGTTTCTATGTTTCAGAGTTATTGGAATGTCTTTGTGATTCGGGCAGAAACTTTTAATTGTGCCAGCGCCTTGGCAGGGAGTGAAATGTCATCCGAGGTCTACCGGACGTGGTCACATATCCCCTTGCAAAGTTTAGTATTTATCTTCCTTCCCTCAAGGAGGGTTAAGCTGGTAGATATATATTTTGTATGTAACCTGTTTGTATGTGAACTTGTTTTCTTAAATATTACGGACTGGCAACTGGCTAAACCTTAAACTGCATAGCATCCGCTGAGTTCCTTGTGCACCTTTTTCTAGTATTTTTTATTAACACGTCTGAGTACGTAAACATTTACTTTTTTAAGATCAGTGTCTCTGTTGTAGTGTTTTAATTGAGTGATTCTATCATATTATGTAATGGTGTCTTAGTTTGGCACTAGTTCTCATGTGTTATTAAGTCACCCTTTACCTGTAAGTGTTTCGTTATATCTATTTTGAGCGAAATCCTATATGGGAGTTTGAGGTTCTCAAGTTTGTCAGTAATACACTTCTCTTAATTTGGAATTGTTTGTTAGAGTACTGAGTGCGTTGGGTTTCTAATTGTATTTGAAAAGTTTTATCTAGTGGCTCGTCCACAATTTGTAATTCTTACATTATTTTTTTAAAGGCGTAATGCCAATAAAGTGTCTTAATTATGAAGTGTGTCTACCAACCATGATTCCATCCCGCTTCCTCTTTTATGGTTTTTAAGATACATTGTGCAAGTGTGGTACAACGAAGGGATCCCGTATCAACTGCTTTCGCGTAAAGAGGTTGATCGTGCCAACTGTTTGTCGAACATCGTCTCAGGCATCGAAACATGGGTTCATCACCTCGAACTGGAAACAAAACGGCAATCTATGGAGTGACGTCACACCACCTCTTCCCCAAAGAAAAACTTCTGGACACTGAATGGGTTATTCTGTTTGATTTTCTTCCTCATGGTGGAACTATCAACTCTGAAGTGTATTGTACTACCCTCAGAAACTGAAGAAACGACTTCAGCATGTTCGTCACCACAAAAATGCAAACGAACTTCTCTTTTTCCGTGACAATTCAAGGTCTCAAACAAGTATGCGCACTCGAGGGGAGGTCCCAATACTTCATTGGACTGTTATTCCCCCTCCATTCCTACATCCCGGATCTTCCACCTTCCGACTTCCATGTGATTGGCCCAATGGAGGATGCACTCCACGGGAAGCAGTAAGTGAATGACGTAGAGGTTGTTAATTCGACAAGACGTTGGCTCAGACGTCGACCAGTAGAATGGTATCATTTGTAAGTAGGTTGTTTAGGTTTTTGTATTGGCAACGACATGCAGCGCTCTGTATGAAAATCACTGACTGTGCTGTGTGCAGTCTGAGGCTGGTCGGCATTGTTGCAATATTCGTCATTGTAGTGTTGGGCAGCTGGATGTGAACAGCGCGTAGCGCTGCGCAGTTGGAGGTGAGCCGCCAGCAGTGGTGGATGCGGGGAAGTGAGATGGCGGATTTTCGAGAGCGGATGATCTGGACGTGTGTCCATCAGAAACAGTACATTTGTAAGAATGGATGTCATGAACTGCTATATATATATTATGACTTTTGAACACTATTAAGGTAAATACATTGTTTGTTCTCTATCAAAATCTTTCATTTGCTAACTATGCCTATCAGTAGTTAATGCCTTCTGTAGCTTGAATCTTTTATTTAGCTGGCAGTAGTGGCGCTCGCTGTATTGCAGTAGTTCGAGTAACGAAGATTTTTGTGAGGTAAGTGATTTGTGAAAGGTATGGGTTAATGTTAGTCAGGGCAATTCTTTTGTAGGGATTATTGAAAGTCAGACTGCGTTGCGCTAAAAAAATATCCCTTAGCCGAGGATACCTCACTGCAATCCTCTGATTTTTTTCTTGTAGATTGTGTAATTAGTGTAGCTATTGTTTATTGCTAGTGCGTAATCACAGTGAGAATTTCCTTTGTAGTTGTAGTTTTTCATTATTGTACAGTAAAACAGTTGTGGCATGCATGCAGATTTGCACCAAGTATTTGGTAGCTGCGCCTGCAATTAACTAGATATTAATTTCATTACTATGTTAATGTGTTTTCTTATTCTGCTCTTCAAATTGTGCTTTTCTGTGTTATCGTGTGAAATATTGTGACAATAATGGTGTGTGAAAAACGTAACACTAGACTCCAAAGTAAACTGAGAAATAATAGTGACGACGAGCGTAGCCTGTCAGCACCACTGTGTAATGAATTTACTAATGTTCAAAGTGGTAATTTGGTAATTGTGCATAGGGAAATGGAGCGGGCGGCAAATAATGGCGTAGACAGTGAAACAATTAGTGAACAGGGAAGCATGATCGATCTATCGGTCGGCAACAGCTCGCCTCAGGAATGCGAAATGACAGGACACAATCTCGCAAATACTGTAGATTCAGGTTTTGGGTTCTCACCGTTTTCTCAAATAAGTCAAGACACATTTTCTGCTTGTCAAAATGTGAATGTTGCCGGTGCAAATTCACTGCCGAAAAACACTGAGGAACATGTTTCAGACACCAGTGCATTGTTATTACAATTAATACAACAAATGGGACAAACACAGCAAAAGCTTCAAAAGTTAGACACAATGGAACAAAATCTTCAAAATTTAGACACAATGGAACAAAATCTTCAAAGTTTAGACACCACGCTTGAACAAACACATGAAGATTTAACTACTGAGTTACACAAAATCGAATGGAAATGTCAAAAAGTCTGTAATGACGTAAAAACACAAATTTGTGAGCATTTCCAACCTATTTTTTCGCTGCATGAAAATACATTACAGAATCACGAAGCAGCCATAAAAGAACTGCAAACTATAGTTCATGAAAATCATGAGACCTTGCAAGCTAAGACTGACTCAGTTGCATCTACCGATTTGGTTACGCAACTTGCAAAAACTCAGGAAAACTTAAAAGGACACAGTAGATACGATTTCAACACGAATGGGCACCATGAAACTTGGTTCAGAAAAACACACTGAAGAAATAAGTTCACTATCAGAGAAAGTAGCCGAACTTTTGGATCAGTTCACTAACTTATCTACAAAGGTGGATGATGATCTGAATGACACAAGACCTGTAGCCTTCACTGACACAGAAGAGTACGAACAAATTAGGAAATTCAAACAAAATCAGAATTAAATTAATACGCAACACCAAAGAGAAATCCGGGAAGTACAAGATCGGTTGACACAGGTAATACAAGAATTACGTATTTCAGAGGACACTGGCGCTCCAATATGGGAAGAGGGACATAGAAACACGGAACAGCCGCTAAATAATAACACAGGGCACTTCGGAAATTATGAAAGAAATTGGCAAGGTACACCGAATTTTGAGATGGAACCGCCGAAACGATGTAACAATGACCGACATGCGACTCGCCGACATGACGATTTTGAATATAAGCTGTTTATTACTACACGTAAGTTCAAAACATTTAAGAATTTCGCCAACGACATTCATCGACAAGTGTAGCTTCATCATTTCTCTCATTGTTTTCCTCCCAACTGGTCATTAGAGCACAGATTAGAATTTATGTGTGGCTATTTAGAGAATGAACCGGCTGTAAGAATGTGATCGGTCATTCACGATTGCCACAGTAAAGGAGAATTTTACCACGCCTTCCTCTCAGCGTATTGGTCTCAAGCCACAGAAGACCGAGTAAAACATAGCATCATAATGATGAAACATTTCGAACAATCTGAATTTTCCAGTCTTGTGAAATATTTTGAACACATGTTGCATAAGAATCAGTATCTGTCAAACCCATACAGCCACTCGGAACTCATCTGCATTTGTTTAATAAAATTGCCTGAACATTTACGAGATATTATTTTGGCAGGACTTTGCAAAGACGACATTGAAGCTTTTCAGGGACTCTTACAAGTATTGGAAATCGACACTGACAATCGCGGGACGCGAAAGTAGAAACACAACAATTGCAGGTCACGTCCGTCACAATTCCGCGATGAAAGAAATAATAACTGGACAAGACAAAACTATTCTCACAACACAAATCGTGACCAAAACAGACACCACCCTTATGACAATCGTTGGCAGAATAATATTTACAGAGAAAGAACGCACTTCCGTTGTAATGAATATCACAGAGACAATCAGAGAAACAGACAATATGTGAACGAAAATAATTATAATCAAGAAAGACAGAATAACTTCAGATAAAATGGTTCTCCACGCAGTTACGACTAAGGGAGAAGTTCTCCACCACATGACCGACAAGAAATTAATTTCAGAAATTACCGACATGACGACAGACGATATAATCATAACGACAGACCTGAATTGCATCAGAACTGGCGAGATTCAAACAGGGCTGGGCCCTCTCGACAAGGTGAATTTATAGAAGTTAGGTCTCCTAATCCAAATAACGACGCACGCCAACAAAGAGACAGACAATGATTCGCACCACAGGCAGCCATGTGTTCCGGCTGGCTCAGAGAAAAATAACATAGAGGCTAACCTTGAGAAAAATTCCAGTATTCTTTACCGACGTATATCGCATGATAATTGCATTCAAGTTCAAACTCTGAGTACTATGAAGAGTAAAGGATTGCAGCACATTTCACATGTAAAACCGTTTATTGAGAGATAATCTGTTTTTTAACTTAGTCCTTGCTATAAAATTTTTCACTTTACATTACTAGTATGCTTTGTCAGACTTAGAATCTGTTAACATGCAACAATGTTTGAAGTTAAATATCCAGTCAAGAACCAAGAGAACTTATTTAAACAGAAATTACGAATGCAGTGTTATAGTGAACGGAGGACACAGTGTTATTGTATGTGCACATTCTTGCTTGTTAATTGAACGATTATGTGACGACTATAAGGCTTACATACTTAGAACATATACTGCTAATGAGATTTTAATGCAACATTTTGGTTTAGTTGAAAATACGTTCTTTATTTGAAGTACTTTCTGTGAGATTAAAGATGACTTAGTACTTGGTTTCTTTGACAGCAACACGATTATGTCATGACGCAACTAATGTGTGACACAATTTACATTGTTGCTTTTGCGGTGTATCTGTTCTGTATCTTCACAGTTTTTCTGTATTATTCTGGAAAGTGAAACATGTTTTAGTAGTAACTTTTGTGGTATAGCTACAATGAGACAGCCGTTTCCGTAGCACAACAATACATTACAGTACAGTACTTTCTTCATCACGGCAATAAGCATAATAACTACGATATCTATACGCAAAGCATTTCACTTTTGTTTATGATGAGGTGAGTACATTGACTTCATCAGAACTTTGCTTACAGAGGACGATAACTACGACACTATCACAGAATTGTCTTGTCATCTGAGTGATTAATTTTGTACTTAAAACATTTATTTTTAAAGATTTTTGAATTACAAAGAAAGTTTTCCGTGATACATTTCATTCCATTGCTGTAATCTGTAACACATGAGGGTATAATTACATTAATCCTCAGGGAGGTACACACTGACTTTGTGTAGCATGTGTTTGGCAAGCACAAGGAGCCCTAGGTAATATGGTATTTGCTTATACAACTTTACACATCGGTACCATATTCCTCTAACACAGAATTACACAGCTATCTGATTATTTAACAGAGAAAGAAACATTTTTTTCCCTACGTCAGGGACAGATGTTTACGTAATTACACAGTTGGATAACTTCACACTTATGAAACTGTATTTTGTCTGTACTGTGTGAACTGTTCATATTTTTTCGGAACCATTGTGATACTATGAGAGCTTTGAATGATGTATTTGGTGTGGGATCATGATTTTTAAAGTACGTTTGAGGTAGATGACACTACTGAAATGAGCAGAGAATTTTTTTAGGTTTTGAAATTATTGCAGAAAGCTACGACGTTTTGAGATTTGACTGAGGTGTTATGATGTTATTATTACGATGACGATGTGTATTATGATGTTGAGGAATGTTTATTATGATATGTATTTATTTTGATGAAATATTGAAGAAATGTCGACGAATATGTATATGTGTAATAAGGTAAGGAATAATGAGTGGTGGTTAGGGGCTCTGGTTTGTGAAAAAGGATGTTGGAAACCAAGAATCGTACTTTAAGAGTTATGAAATGTGTGTATATGCGTGAATGTATCACAATGCCGGCGAAAATTTTTTGGATGCTGTTATATTTATAGGATTTTGTTTCTACACGTTCGTAACACAAATTTTCGACCTGTGAAATTTTTTTAATATGAGACTGCCACTGCTGTCGTAAATATTTCGGTAAGAATGTTGAGTGACCTTCACGTAATGCGCAGTGGACACCCAGCTGTGCCACCTGCCTGGAGAAAAAGCCATTAGGTGGATAAAAAAGGAGAGACCATTAAGCTTGCTATTGACATTCCTTTGTAGAAAGCATCGCAGATATGACACGCTCATTACTTGGAAATGTATGATTATATTGTGGAGCATGTACTTTGTGCTACTTACTGAAATGCTTATAAACTGATGGGAAATATTCTTACATCTGCACACCTGATTATGACAAGTGTCTTTCTACGAGAGTTGAGAGAATTTCTATTACCTTATGAAATGTCACATGACTATTGAATGATATTTTTATGCTTTGCTTTAGATAGTTGCTTATTTCATTTGATATCTGGTTTCCAACTGTGTTGCAGCATTGGTTTTATAAAATAAAATAAAATGCATTTGCTAATGTGAAGACTTTCTGTCAATAGATGTATTAAATAATAAAATATGATCCACATTCATCGAAAATGGAGCACTTGGAAAGGAAAGAACAATAAGAAGGGATTAATAACAGTTACTGCACACGTAATTTTCTTTTCAACTATGTGGTAATTTTTTTGGTAGAATAACTTTTTGTGGTGCACCACTTTAACGACATAGATATTAAGATGTGAATAGACATTTCCCTTATCTGCATTGTTGTCTTTAGTGTACTATTTTTTCTGCTTGAGCTTTGTCATGTTTAGGTATAAGTTATCGCATTTGCTGCTGCTGTGTGCCAGGCATAGTGCTACGGAATTTCACTTTGTATTACTCTGTTAAGCCAGTTTTACTACTGATTTATTTTTCTTGTTGCTGCACATTGGCTCATATTCGTTGTAATGTTGCATTTGCTCTGCTAATTTAGATATACTGCTGCTTGGTTTGCCAATTTGCATTTTTTGTCATTGCTGTATGTGTTAATTGTTTCGTACTGCTGCATTGGCTCGTCCCTTAGCATATATATCTGGGCTGTGGGTTTGCTCTATAGTGGCCCATTATCTGTCTGCATGTCAAGAGTCAGCACTGTCTTTCCGTTGGAAAGACAACACTACTTCTTCAAGACTGCATGGAAATCCACTGCTTCTGTGTGCAATTTCTTTTACTAATGAGACTTTGTGGAAAAAAACTGTAATTACTATTATGATGAATGATCGGGACTGTCTTTATGGACTGTGAGAAAATTTTAGCTTTTGACCAACATTGTATCAATAAGTGTGTGCATTTGACATCTTTGTTATTGTAATTATGAAAAATTTTTTCAAATCTGTATTGGCCACTGCCCAAAACAATTTGTAAAATTTTTTTGTGGGGAGCATGGGGGCTATGTAAGTAGGTTGTTTAGGTTTTTATATTGGTAACGATATATAGTGCTCTATATGAAAATCACTGACTGTGGTGTGTGCAGTCTGAGGCTGGTCGGCATTGTTGCAATATTCGCCATTGTAGTGTTGGGCAGTTGGATGTGAACAGCGCATAGCGTTGCGCAGTTGGAGGTGAGCCGCCAGCAGTGGTGGATGTGGGGAAGCGAGACGGCGGATTTTTGTGAGCGGATGATCTGGACGTGTGTCCATCCGAAACAGTACATTTGTAAGAATGGATGTCAGGAACTGCTATATATATTATGACTTTTGAACACTGTTAAGGTAAATACATTGTTTGTTCTGTATCAAAATCTTCCATTTGCTAACTATGCCTAACAGTAGTTAGTAACGAAGATTTTTGTGAGGTAAGTGATTTGTGAAAGGTATAGGTTAATGTTAGTCAGGGTCATTCTTTTGTAGGGATTACTGAAAGTCAGATTGCGTTGCACTAAAAAAATATTGCGTGTCAGTTTAGTGTTGATCGGAATAGGTAAAGAGCGAAATGTCTGAGTACGTTCAGTTTTGCTCAGCTGTTTGAAAATCAAATAATGTAAGAGATTTATCAGCACAGTAAGTCAATAATTTTTTTAAGGGGACGTTTCACATTGAGGCATATAGGTTCTCCCAGCAAGGCCGTCGCTTTGAACCGAGATTATGTAAATGGAATGTATACGGCATATTGTGATCCGGAAGAAAACCAACGTGCTTTGGAAAAAGTATGTTTTGCTTTACTGGACGCCCCTCCGTTGAGACGGACAGGACCTGCTCCTCATGAGGTGTGCTTCAAGCTTTGTGTAATAAATTCTCCCTCTCCTTCTTCTTGTACAGAGCGTTAATCCCGCCTAGTACATGGTCCGTTAAACTCATTTTTGGCAAATTTATATCATTTAGTTTATGGGAGGGAAGTTATGTGCACTAGCTGTCTGTGAATTGCGTAAACTTTGTTCTATGTGTTGTTCTATTGTAACTGTATATGTATCGTATTTTCTGGGACGGAATTTGGGTACCAGCCCAGCATTTGCCTCAACAAAAGAGGAAAAACACCTAAAAACGATGCTCAGGCTGGCCATCTCACCAACCATAGTCGTTAATCCGCCACGTGATCTTGTTCCCTTCCTCTCTCACAAGCTAAGGCGCTGCGCGTTGCAGTACAAGAGCGGGTAACAAACGAATTCTCCATTTATCTGATACACGTTTCGCGGAAATTTTTATGTTTCCCATCACTTCCTTTATCTTTTAAGACTGAAGTTACATTCTGGACAAGTTATAGTCTTAGAATTTAGATTAGTTGGTTTTCGCGAATCTTGGCAGCTTATCGACCTGTCAGTTTCTCCACAAGCGTTCTGGCTGATATGGACGTCCTTGCTTTCTCTAGTCTTTTTTTTTATTCTCTTGTAGCCATTCTCAATGTATTTTTCAATGTTAGTTAATAATTATAATCATTGTAAGAATTCGTGATAAATGCCTTTTTGGTAATACTTGATCACGCTTTGTGTACCTTTAGAATTTGGCCACATGCATGCTTACATTGTGATTGGAACTGTTTCTGCGTTTACGTTCTTCTAGGCATAGATTAATTTCTGATTCTGGTTACTAATTTCACACACACACTGCATAATCGTCTGTAAGCCTCAGACTACTTTCTACTGTGGTCACTATTTCGCCTTTTTGTAGGAGACTGAGCTACCTGGTATTAAAAATGTCTCTTCTTTCAGCATATGAGGTAAGTTCGTCACTGCATGATACTACGAGATATAGGAGGTGTTCACAGAGAGATTCCATAGTGAGAATTGTTATTAACTGTTGATTTATTTCAAGGCTCCGCGCCGGCTGGTGTGGCCGTGCGGTTAAAGGCGCTTCAGTCTGGAACCGCGTGACCGCTGCGGTCGCAGGTTCGAATCCTGCCTCGGGCATGGATGTGTGTGATGTCCTTAGGTTAGTTAGGTTTAATTAGTTCTAATTTCTAGGCGACTGATGACCTCAGAAGTTAAGTCGCATAGTGCTCAGAGCCATTTGAACCATTTTTTCAAGGCTCCACACAGGCTCGGAAGGCCGAACATACCATCTGACTGTTGTGTCATCCTCTGCCCCTAGGAGTCACTGGATATGGAGGGGAATATTGTCAGCAGACCGCCCTCCCAGCCTTCGTCACTTTGCGTGACCGAAACAGCTACCCCTCAGTAATAGGTCTTACAATGGCTGAGTGCAACCCGCTCGCTAACAGCGCACTGCTCATCCCGGCGGCCATCCATCCAAGTGCTAACCAAGCTTGACAGCACGTAATTTCGGTGATCTGACGGGAAGCAGCGTTACCACTTCCGTAGGACCATTGGCGTCAAGGCTATAAGAAGGACTGCGAATACGTACACGTCAATGTGACGAGTTGCTAATTATCGATAAGTAAATAAATGTACGAGAGTTTCATCTCATCATCAGTCAGAAGCCAAACAAGTTACAAAATAAAAGCAAGATAGTTTCAAGTTTATTGGTCTTCTTACCTTCTACAAGTACCAATTGTGCATCTTTATGGTGCGGATGACTGGTGCGCCCTTGTGCAACGTATTTCGTGACTGGTGAGTGCCGAATAGCAGGAAGCGATGGAGTAAAACCCAATGTAAATGCACAACCTAGCCGTCCAAAATAGCACGATTTACTGATGGGACAACCGACAGATTTTAACAGTGCGTTAGCCAGTCGACTGTTTCAGTCGAATGAAACAAATGAATGAAATTCGTCTCTGCGGCCGTATCAGTTATATGAATGTTTTCAGTCACTCTCTAGCTTTGAATGGTTTCGCTTAACGTGAGGTAACCGACTGAGACAAGCCTCTGACAGTTAAAGGCAGCTATGTGAATGTTGTCAATCACTTTCTTGGTTTGAATGATTTCATTTACGTAATTTTTCAGCCTTTTAGATTACCCATGAACCATGACTATGGTTGCCAACCTTTATAGTAACAAATGATATACCTTATTTCAAAAAGAGGTGTATAAAAAATAAATTTATAAAAAAAGAAGTAGTTTCAAAATTTATATATTTATTTATTTCAATACGATTTTGTCATGCTTCTGGCATTAAATATTTATAACTGGTACTATATTTTAAATTTATGGTTAAATAAGTCACTTTTTTATTTAAATATATTTTTGCTCTGTCTCTGTGTTCCCACTGTTTTACTCCCATCACCGCTGCTTCTGTTTCAGCAAATGCTGAGGTAACGTGAACAGAAAGCATATACGATTAATATACGATTTCTTTAATTATTTTGTTTTTTAAGCATATACGAGGAAAACATAGTTAGAACGACTTGCAAGTTTACAGTTAAAGGTCCAAGCATACACGATAATGAAATAATAACGAGATTAGTTTACTTAAAAGTGGCTGTCATACGCGACAATATTCCAGGTCACACTTAGCGTCTTATTCAAACTGAGCTGAGAATGAAGCATAAAAGTGAATTTTTATAAATATATAGAAATAAAAGCACGACTGAGTAGAACTTTTGAGGAGTCATGCTCTAATGTACGAACGCTCATTCCTTCGAAGGCGATTAACTCAGTTGGTTTGTTGCGAAGAAATTTGCTGCAGATAATACCGACGTAAAGAAAATGTCCTGAAAGCACTGTACATGTGAAATAAAGTTACTGAAGTCAACGGATTCGTATTCGCGAGAAGCACGTCACCCTATCCATTACAGTGTAGTGTAACGACGCAAGTTTTGTATAAATGATTTTCTTTTCACATATGACCATGTGCAGACTTCGTCACCTACGTCAGTTACAACACACTTCAAAATTATTTAAATTCTTTTTAAATTGTCTCTGAATGGTTCTTGAACGAAACTGTAAAACATCATCATTTGAGTCGTATGCGCAGAATTTCGTCACTCAGTCCAATTTGTTTGTGCAAACCTTTTCAATTTAGATGTCGTTTTGTTTCTTCTCAGAAATTATATTAATGCAAGTTATCTGATTCAACAAATATTAGAACCACATTGAATAAACTTTCCAGATTCAAACTCGCGATGAACGTTGTCAGAATTAATAATCAATTCATTGACATAATTCTTCATAAATAAATTCTCGGAACACGTATTTGAACTTTAGCAGTATGCACTAGTTTATTATCTTCCTACATATAGATGTGAACCTGAGCCTTGACAAGATAGGACTGAACATTTACAACATGATTAAACTTTCTATGACATCATTGTTGTAGAAATATTACAAATTCTTATTTTTCCAGTTTTTAGAAGCACGACGCAACAACTCGGTTTCCGGATCTTCCGTTGCTCTTTGGCTGTCGACCCGCGACGTATAGTGGCCAGCAATTTTCTCTCTGGTCCCGGCAGTGAAGATGCTGTCTCCGTTCGTTGCGCCGCCCTCTCCGTACATGAAACATAAAAAAATAAATACAAAACTTTTAGATAATTCACAACAATTACAAAGATTTCAAAAATACATAAACAAAACACTAAATTAAATTTATATTCACCTGCAAATTGGGCTGACACTGGTGGATGGGTGACGCTTCAATTTCGCGTCCCACTACAACAGGTGTACCCATGGTTTAAGCTGGAGTCACCTACATAAAGGATTGGTAAAGGGAAACGCCACGTTTTCTGCCTGAAAAAAGTCCTCAATCAACGCTAAGAATTAGCCACGCAGCTATAGTCTTACATCGTAAGACAGTCTAAATGTGACCTGGTGACTTTCCAAACAAAGTTCTTTCAGATGTTTTGGAGGTAACGGTACTTACAGTCAATATGACCGCGGGTTATCAACCGAGTAGCAGACATTGTCTCCGTAAAGCAATGTTTCAAAAAGACGTCCAGTTACGCGTTAGGACGGAATTGTCGCATCCCATCACAGGAAAAATTTGGGCGAAGGTGTGGGCGGTGCAGCGCAATCAAACAATGACGACATAACTCATATCGCTTAAGAAAAGCAAGTCTTCCGGTCCAGGTGGTTTACCATTCAGGTTCCTTTCAGAGTAGTCCTACATAATAGTGCCTTTCTTAGCAATCGTATACAACCGCTCACTTGACGAAAGGTCTGTTCCTAAAGACTGCAAAGTAGCACAGGTCACAGCAATATTCAAGAATGGAAATAGGAGTAACCCACTGAATTACAGACTCATATCACTGACCTCAATTTGCAGTAGGTTTTTGGAGCATATACTGTACTCGAACATTACGAATCACCTTGAAGAAAATGGCTTATTGATACATAACCAACAGGGATTCAGAAAATATCGTTCTTGTGCGACACAGCTAGCGCTTAATTCCCATGAAGTAACGAGTGCTGTCGACAGGGGATCTCAGATCGATACAATAATCCTAGATTTCCAAAAAGCTTTTGATACCGTTCCTCACAAGCGACTATTAATCAAATTGCGTGAATGTGGAGTATTGTCTCAGTTGCGTGACTGGAATCGTGATTTCCTTTCAGAGAAGGTCACAGTTCGCAGTGATAGACAGTAAATCATCGAGCAGAACAAAAGTGATATCTGGCGTTCCGCAAGGTAGTGTTATAGGCCCTCTGCTGCTCCTGATTTACGTAAATGATCTAGGTGATAATCTGAACAGCCCCCTTAGATTGTTTGCAGATGACGCTGTAATTTACCGTCTAGTGAAAACATCAAACGAACAATTGAAATTACAGAATGGTCTGCAGAGAATTTCTGTATGGTGAGAAAAGTGGCAATTGGCAATAAACAAAGAAAAGCGCGAGGTCATCCACAGGGGTACTAAAAGAAATCCGATAAATTTTGGGTATACGGTATATAGCACAAATCTAACGGCTGTCAGTTGGACTAAATACCTAGGAATGACAATTACGAGCAATTTAAATTGGAAATACCACATAGATAATATTGTATGGAAGGCGAAACAAAGACTGCGCTTTATTGGTAGAACTTTCCGAAGATGCGACGAACCCTCTAAAGAGGCAGCCTACATTACACTTGTCCGTCTTCTGCTGGAATATTGCTGGGCGGTATGGGATCCTTACCAGGTAGGATTGACGGAGTACGTCGAAAAAGTGCAGAGAAGGGCAGCTCGTTCCGTGTTATCGCGCAGTAGGGGTGAGTGTCACTGATATGATACGCCAGTTGGGGTGGCAGTGACTGAAACAAAGGCGGTTTTCTTTGCCGCGAGATGTATTTACGAAATTTCAGTCACCAACTTTCTCTTCCGAATGCGAAAATATTTTGTTGACACACACCTACGTAGGGAATAATGAACATCATAATAAAATGAGCGAAATCAGAGCTCGAACGGTAAGATTTAGGTGTTCCTTTTTCCCACGCACCATTTGAGAGTGGAATGGTAGAGAAGTAGTATGAAAATGGTTCGATGGACCCTCTGCCAGGCGCTTATGTGTAAATTGCAGAGTAATCATGTAGATAGGTGTATATGTAGATTGCGTGCTGATATCTACTTACTTACCTTTCACGGAGTGAGAGGGAGAAAGTCTTCTACGATGCTTAGCACAGTTGATGCTTTAATAGAGACGTGTCTTTGCAAATAATTGCATAATGTCAGGCCAGTCAAGCAACTCCTGGTTCCTGAGTTGTACCTTCCGCTTTCACAGACGAGCATTCTACTTGCAGCAAAATTTTAAGCACAAATTAAAATAAATTTTGAACAAATGTCATCGGGTATTTCACACCAGATTTTCAAATGTGGTAGCTGGATAACGCAGTCCGACTTCTAAAGTGAAGGTTATGACTTGTTAGAACATTTGCGAGCTTCACGATATTATAAAGCATCTCTAACTAGCACAGACTAAATATTACATACGTTCACTGTGTAAACAATTACCAAACATGCAGGGCAAATGTGGTTGCCATCCATTATAGATATCACTTACACAGTTTCTAAATAATGATCTGTGATGGAGCTGGAAACTGTTGAACTCCTACTCCAAGCTACGTCTCAGGATCTGCGTCACGGCATGATTGCTGAAAATCCTGAGAAAATGTGTGTTAGAGCTGCGCATTTTTTAGATTGAAGTCAGCTGATAGGTATACCTGCTTAAAGAAAGTCCCTGTAATTAAAGGCTCACCTTCAGACGATGTCATGTTTCCAAATAAAGAAGGATTTAACATATTTCATCAAAACATAAGAGGTATTAGAGATAAAGTTAGTGAAATCCTTATAGATGTTGACTCTGAAATTATTGGTATGTCGGAGCACCGCTTAAATAATTTGACAGTTCAGAGGCTTCCTTTACCAGGATACAGATAAGCTGGCTGTTTTTCAAGGAGTTTCTTGTGGGGTGGGGGAGTGGCTATGTACATAAAAAAACAGTATTCCATTTGAGTCCTTAGACATATCACGGCACAACACTGAGCAGATATTTGAATGTTGTGCTGGTGCAGTTGAATTTAGTGAAACTAAACTTCTAATTGTTGTAGTAATGTAGTTCATAGGTCTTCCAACTCTGCTTCAGAGCATCTCTGCTCAAGCTAGAGAGGGTTCTTCGTTCACTTTGTAGGAAGTACCAGAAATTAGTTATATGTGGTGGCTTCAATAAAAATTTTATATATGACGGTACAAGAAAAAGAATGTTGCTAGATCTCTTAAATTCATATGACCTGATGCAGACTGTGTTTTCTCCAACTAGGGTGCAGGGGAACAGTAGCACAGCCATATACAATATTTTTATTCGTTCTTCATTACTATATGGTCATTCTATTAGTAAAAGGGTGAATGGCCTTTTAGACCATGATGCACAAATTTTAACACTAAAAGGCTTTTGTACTCAAAAATGGTTCAAATGGCTCTGAGCACTATGGGACTTAACTTCTGAAGTCATCAGTCCCCTAGAACTTAGAACAACGTAAACTTAACTAACCTAAGGATATCACACACATCCATGCCCGAGACAGGATTCGAACCTGCGACCGTAGCGGTCGCACGGTTCCAAGCTGTAGCGCCTAGAACCGCTCGGCCACTCCGGCCGACTTTTGTACTCAAACAAATGTCACATTTAATTCCAAACTATGTAGGAAAGTTAATCCAACAGCAATAGAGAGTTTTTTAAACCTTGTCAAGGAACAAGAGTGGGAGGAGGTTTATAGTTCTGATAACATAGATGATAAATGCAATGCTTTCCTTAACACGTTTCTCATGTCCTTTGGGAGTCGCTTTCCATTAGGATGTTCTAAAGGGGGTACGAGCAGTAATAAGCAGCCTGGGTGGCTGATTAGTGGGTTACGGATATCATGTAGAACAAAGCAGCAATTATATCAAAATGTTAGAAGTAGTCACAATCAAGCTACAGTAGCGCATTACTAGCACTATTGTATGGTGCTTAAAATGTTATTAGGAAGGCAAAGAGTATGTGGTATGCAAATAGAATAGCTAATTCAAAGGATAAAATTAAAACCATATGATGAGTTGTGAAGGAAGTGTCTGGTCAGCAGCACTAGATCGCCAATATAAAGACAATTCGTAGTAAAAATATTTCTGTTACTGATAAATCAGATATATATACAATATTTAACGATAATTTCCTGAGCACTGCTGACGAATTAAATAAAAATTTAGTTTCTGTAGGGAATCATATAACTTTCTTGGCAAATGCCTTTCCGAGATTGATGTCTGAAATACTCCCATGTGATACTAACAAGGGGAGATTGAGTCAATAATTAAGTAACTGAAGACTAAGGACTCTCATGGTTATGATTGAGTGCGCAGCAGAATATTGAGGTACTGTGCTGCAAATGTTAGCCCTGTATTTAGCCATAGTTGTAATTTTTTCTTTAGGAATGAGCGGTTTCCTAAACGATCAATGTACTCAGGAGTAAAGCCGCTTTATTAAAACGGAGAAAGGGATAATACAGACAATTTTAGAGCTATTTGTATGCCGTCAGTGTTCGCTAAAGTTATTGAAAAGGCTGTGTATGTAAGGATAATTGATCATTTTATATCACACGATTTTCTATCAAATGTACAGTTCTGCTTTAGAAGTCTTTTAACAACTGAAAATGCAATATTTTCTTTTCGCTGCGAGGAAGTGGAAGGTTAAACAAAAGGTTTCGTATGTTAGGCAAATTTTTTGATTTAACTAAGGTGTTCGATTGTGTTGATCACAAAATACTGCTCCAGAAGTTGATCCATTATGGAATACGTGGAGTAGCTCGCAATTGGTTCACCTCTTACTTTGGCAACAGACAGCAAAAGGTAATTATTCACAATGTTAAAAATGGCTGTGATGTGGTGTCTGAGTGAGGTACAGTCAAATGGGGGTTGCCCCAGGAATCAGCGTTGGGGTCACTCCTGTTCCTTAGATAGATAAATGATATGCCCTCTAGTATTACCATTAACTCTAAAATATTTCTGTTCGCTGATGACACTAGCTTGGTAGTAAAGGATGTTGTGTTCAACACTGGCTTGGTTTCAAGTAGTGCAGTGCGTGACCTAAGTTCATGACTTGTAGAAAATAAACTAACACTAAATCACAGTAAGACCCAGTTTTTACAGTTTCTACAGTTTCTAACGCACAATTCAATAAAACCTGAGATTTTAATTTCACAGGCAGTTCAGATTTCTAGGTGTTCAAATAGTATATCTTTATTGGTATTAGTGCACCAGAAGAAAGAACAGGTCAACTTTGAACCGGGTTTATAATAATTAGGGAAGTTAGGAAATGCCTTGTAGAATTTGAACCCATAAATGAAAGGATGTGTAGACTCAGACTAATAGAGAAATTTAGGAATATATCAATAGTTAATGCACCAACAGAGGAAAAAGAGGATATAATTAAAGAACAGTTCTATGAATACTTGGAAAAAGTATGCTGCGCAGTACCTAAATATGACCTGATGCTAATAATAGGAGATTTTAATGCCAAAATAGGGAGGAATGAACATCCATATGGAGTTTCTGGAAAATATTCACTACATGAAGAAAACAACGTGAAAAGAGACTTACTACGTCAATTCGCAGCAAGGAATAATACGATTATTAAGAGTACCTGCTTTCCACACAAAAGTATCTATCTGGGTACTTGCAAGTCTTCAGCCGATGGAGTAGTCAATCAGATTGACCATATTGTAGTGATTTCACACCACTCCACGTCAGTTACGGATGTAGGGAGCTGCAGAGGACCAAACTGTGGCTCAGACCACTTTGTGGTAAAATCAGTCTTGAGAGAGAAACTGTCACTAAAAAATAGCAACAGAATAGGAAAGATGATGGAATGGAATACAGACAAACTGAACATCCCTGATGAAGTAAAATAATAGCAAGTAACACTAAGCAGAAAGTTAAGCAATGAAGAGACCGCAGTAGTAGAGATGAAAGGTGGAACAGGAATGAAAAAGTCATTAAGGATGCTGCAAAGGAGCCGGCCGAAGTGGCCGTGCGGTTAAAGGCGCTGCAGTCTGGAACCGCAAGACCGTTACGGTCGCAGGTTCGAATCCTGCCTCGGGCATGGATGTTTGTGATGTCCTTAGGTTAGTTAGGTTTAACTAGTTCTAAGTTCTAGGGGACTAATGACCTCAGCAGTTGCGTCCCATAGTGCTCAGAGCCATTTGAACCATGCTGCAAAGGAAATAACAGGCATAAGATGGAATAGAAGAACCAAGGAATGGGTTTGATGAAGATTGAAGGTCAGTAATAGAGGAAAAGAACAGGGCAAGAACAAAAGTGGTACAGAGAGAAACCAGAAATAACGTGGAACAATATAGAGAATTAAGTAGAAGAGCTAACAGACTGTGCAAGAGTAAGAAAAGAGAGTGGAATAACAACAAATTTCAAGAACTAGAAAAATTAAAGGAACAGAGCGAAATAAGAAATTTCTATCACGCCACAGGAAAATTGAAGAACAGATTCCAACCAAAAACAATGGCCTGTTCCATTAAAGATGGGAAAATGATAAGGGAGGAAGAACAGATAGTGGGAAGATGGGCAGAGTATTTCAAAGATACACTAAGCCCCAGCCTAGAAGAGGAAGAGACTGTCGCACATGAGGAAAGAATGGAGCTTGAAGTAGACAATGAAACCAAGGCAAGAAAGCCAACACTACAAGAGGTCTCCCAGGCTGTGCACAAGTACGAAAAACAATCGAACCCCTGGAGAAGACAGCATAATTGCTGAAATAATAAAAACTGGTGGTTCGGCTGTAATAAAGGAACTGCACACATTAATATCAGATATATGGGACACAGAAACTATGCCAGATAATTGGAAAACTGGAATAATAATCCCCATTTATAAGAAATGGGACAGAACAGCATGTGAAAATTATAGAAGTATAACACTCCTAAGCACAGCTTATAAGATCTTCACAGGCATATTAAACAAAAGGATACAGATGTGTGCAGAAGACATACTAGGGAATATCAGTGTGGCTTTCGACCAGACTGAGGAACAACTGATCAAATATTTGTGATAAGACAAATGATGGAAAACTTCTATGAATATGATATAGATCTGCATTTCCTATTTATCGACTTCAAACAAGCTTTTGACAGCATAAATCGGAAGAAATATACAGAGTACTGAAAGAAGCTAGTATATGTGCCAAGCTAATAAAACTAATCAGAATGACAATGGGAGAGACAAGATCAAAATTAAAGGTCCTTAGCAGAACAAGTGAAAGCTTTGACTTTATTAAAGGTGTGAAGCAAGGTAATAGTCTCTCCACTGCCCTATTCAATATAGCCCAGCACAGTGTAGTAAATAAAATCAACAAAAGAGGCACCATATTTGTGGAAACTAGCCGGATATGTGCATACGCTGATGACATTGCTATAGTAGGAAGAAATACCAATACACTCCTAGAAACATACCGGGCAGTCGAAACAGAAGCCTGAAAAATTGGCCTTATAGTAAATTAAAACAAAACAAATGTATGGTAATGTCATAATCTGAGGCCAGAAGAACCCTTAAAATCCAAAAACATTAATGGGAAATGCTTCAACGGAGTGCCCTCTTTTAACTACTTGGGAGCCCTAATAACAAATATTAACGGTATTGGAAAGGCTATAAGGGAAAGAATACAAACAGGAAACAGAGTTTACTTTGCAAATATTCAACTTTTCAAAAATAGCCTTGTTACAAGAAAAACTAAACTGCTAAAATATAGTTCCCTAGTCCGCCCAGTTATCGCATACAGGTCAGAGGTATGGACGTTGACAGAACACGATAAAAATACATTAAGAACCATTGAGCCTAAAATACTACGCAAAATCTTAAGGGCCAATAAGTGAGGAAGAAGGCTGGAGAATACGCAACAATGCCGAATTACAGGAGTTAATACAAGGCAGGGGCATACAGTAAAATTTGTGAAATCACAGTGAATACGATGGCTAAGACGCCTGGAGAGAATGGCAGAGGACAGAATTCCAAAGAAAATGATGAAAGGTGTGATCCAGTCAATTGGGCGAAAAGGGAGACCTAGAAGAAGATGGACCGACGAGGTAATAATGGATATCATCAGTATGGGAGTCCGGGGGTGGAAAAGAGCAGCAAATAACCGAGAAGTGTGGAGGAAGATTGTTGAAGAAGCCAAGGCTCACCAAGGGCTGTAGCGCTACTCAAGAAGAAGATAGATGTGAACTGTCGTGGAAAGCCAACGTTTAGGATCTTGTTGAAAGACTTATTGCTGCCATTTTTACTATTCGAACAGTATCTGAAGTAAATGATCGTTCTACACGAAAAATAGTCTACTTTGCTTATTTTCATTGCCTTATGTCGTATGGTATTATATTTTGGGGTAACTCTCCCCATTCTAAAAGGATATTTTCAGCTCAGAAACGGGCGGTTCGGGCAATAAGTGGCGTACGTTCACGAACCTCTTGTCGACCCCTGTTCACGAGTCTGGGTATTTTGACATTAGCATCTCAATATATATATATTCCTTACTGTAATTTCTTGTTGACAGTATTAGCTTCTTCCCAAGAATAAGCAGCTTTCACTCAGTTGATACTCAGCAGAAATCAAACCTGCACTTGGATCGGACGTCTTTAACTCTTGTGCAGAAAGGTGTGCAGTATACTGCTGGATCCATTTTCAATAAGCTACTACTCGAATTCAAAAATCTTAGCAGTAATCCACGCGCTTTCTAATCGAAACTGAAGAGTGTCTTCATGGGCCAATCCTGTCGAGGAGTTCCTTGAAAAATTAAGCTGATTCTTTTTGTATTGTCGATTTGGTTTACTTAAACTTATGGATTGACTTTTTTCCGGTTCATAAACATTTTATTTTTATCTGTTATTACTTTTATGTTGTAGTTTCATGTAATGATACGTTCCATGACCTTGGAGATTTTCTCCTCAATTTGGTCCTATGGCACTTGACGTGTAAATAAATAAATAAATAAACATTTTTTAAAAAGTATAGAATGGTAGTCCCATATGGACGGCGTATATCATCAGTACAATTGATGCATAAGTTCAAAAAACACACCACGACCGAATAACATCCGCAATGAATGCTACAAATGTTTCCTGTACCTTTTACGACTTATTTCTGCTCATGGTGGAAAAAGTGGATATCACTACCCAAATGACCACGTGTATTCTAAAAGCTCACAGACAAATGAAAAAGTATTGTAGCCCGTTGTCAAATGCACTACGTAGTATGAGAAATTACTTTCAATGAACATTATTTGAGCATATACTTGTAACACGAGAAACTTAAAGATAACTAATGAAAGGCTTGGCTAACGCGTGTAGGAAGCAGCAGTCTCGCCCCGTTGTACCAACCAATTTGCTGATACACGAAACACCACCGTAGTCCTCCAAAACTCTAAACCAAGCAGACCCCAGAGCTACTCTGCTCAAAACATGTAGGTAGAAATGAATTTGGCAACTTGCAGATTCCACTGCTTCACGACACAAGTAATCTGCTGCTTGCTAACATATTTTTATATACTGATTTGGATAGGCGCACTGAAACTATTTAAGTTTTATACTGATATGTTAATTTCCTTATCTTTTTCCACAACTGTTTGTATTGAGTCCCCAGCAGTTTTATTTTCTGGGAGTGAGTATGCCTTTTCTTCTTGTCTTTCAATGGTCAGTTTTTGGCTTTGAACATATTGTGCCCACCTTCGATAAGTGCAGCTGTGTTCTTATAAGCAATGTAGATCATTGTCTGGCTTACCCTTTCAAGGTATGTCTATAGGTATAGTGCGTCACATTTAACAGGGGGACCTACGTTCCTACACGACACTCAGTTGTTAGGCATGCTACTCTTTTAGCATTTTCAAAAGATTATGTCATTTTCATTATGTTATTTGACATGGTGTAATGGAACTAGTCTTAATGGCACTGTAATCTCCACTAGTTGATTAGGTTTTTTCTCTCCCTCAGTTTTGTGCTGTAAAGAAAATACGTCATGTTTCGTGCCGTGCTTTCTCTACCCCCCCCCCCCACCCCCCCCATTTTTTTTACGGAGGTTAATCATCACCCAGGTTTCCGCTTTATCACTTTACGTATTGATGACTTGAGTCTCGTGACTTAGGTTTAACGGTTTAACATTGAAACGGTTTATTTATTATTAGTGGTTTCTGACATGGGTAAAGTATTTGTAGTTGTTCTTCTCAGTCTGATGTCAATCCATTTTCTTTATCTAATTCTTGTCCCTTTGTTTAGTCCACGCCATTGTTTTAAGCATTCATTCACATTAAGTTTCTAATCCACCATCACATCGGAAACAGTGGACCTAGGGATGTTAAGGAGTGTGGAAACCTCGTGTACAGACGTATGACGTAAGTGATACCTAGTTACCTTGAAAGTTAACCCTCTGTGGCTTTTATATAAAATGATTGAGAATGTGTAAAAAATTTAGTTTACTAAGCCAAGTATGGTTGTAGATTAATGTACAACAGGCCGCGTATTTCAAATTTCTGATAATTTAGTTCGTTGATAACTGCAAGGGGGTTCTACTATTTGATTTTGCCTGTAAATTAGAATACATTACCATAATTTACTGACTGCAACGCTATCATATGTACTGTATATAAGAGACCCACTTTAACGGGGATGCCTAATTGTAGACCTTTAGTGTTGTTCTTCTCGCTAGCAGGTTCGTACAATAGACGTGTAACTATTCATGATACTGTTTTACTGGTCTTCAACATGTACAGAAATGTTTCTTACACAGGTTTCTTACTTGGCTTGTAACGTCATTTACTTGGCTGCACTACAGTCGTGCAGCTACTGTTCTTGAGATAGCGTAAATTTTTTTTTGTTCTCAATACCTCTCTAGTTTTTTCGCAAGTCCAATATGACTTTCCTTGACCTATTCACTTGCTTACCTTCATTCGTCAACACGTGATCACGTAGGCTGCTACACTACATTTGTTACCATTATGGTGTTAGTGTTGTGGGGTCTTACCTCTTTACATTGTTTTGATGGTACATGGTGGGTGTTAGTTTTCAACGTTTACAACTTTTATCAACTGACAAAGGTGTTTTTTCAGATTGCACACCTGTGCCTCTACTGCCTTGATAATAGCCGATATAACGTTCTGGTATATTTCTTAGCATCCATATTCTCAATTAACCATTTATTTATGAAGGTACCAACTGGTATATTACAGATTGTGTAGTATACGCTGATACCCTGGCACATGTTTTCTGGTTGCTTTCCCGTGTAGGTAATACTTTCCTTTGCCTTCCCCCATTTAATGACTACGTGACATATAGAGGTACATATCTCTAACTGAAAAGAATGTCTTTCTAATATAATGCGTATGTACTGCAGCACTCTTCTTTAGACATACTTCATAGTTTCTGGCTTGGTATATCACCTAGCCACACGCAGCTTACCAACAGACTCACTTCGGTTATGACCTTTTCCATACATTTCAGTATTTAGTGCTTAATGGGAATTCGTTATGGTATATTATATTAGAATAACAGTATGGTTCATTAAAATGTTTTACTAAATAAGTGGCACCTCATGAACTTCTGATTGATAGATTACATTGTTGTAACTTTATAGTCTTGTTTTATTAATTATTATTAGTATATGGAACGTGATGAGTCATATTGTTGTGAGGTTGACCTGCAATAATGACATTTCACTAGAATATGACAACATATAAATAAATACTTTACCTTCAGACTGTACTGCTCCAGATATTTCCGGAGCACTGACATTAGCATTACCCCTTCATCCATATACAGGGTGGGTCACCTAACGTTACCGCTGGATGTATTTCGTAAACCACACCCAATACTGACGAATCGATTCCACAGACCGAACGTGGGGAGAGGGGCTAGTGTAATTGGTTAATACAAACTATAAAAAAATGCACGGAAGTATGTTTTTTAACACAAACCTACGTTTTTTTAAATGGAGCCCCGTTAGTTTTGTTAGCACATCTGAACATATAAACAAATACGTAATCAGTGCCGTTTGTTGCATTGTAAAATGTTAACTACATCCGAAGATATTGTAACCGAAAGTTGACGCTTGAGTACCACTCCTCCGCTGTTCGATCGTGTGTATCGGAGAGCACCGAATTACGTCGGGATACAAAGGGAACGGTGATGGACCTTAGGTACAGAAGAGACTGGAACAGCACATTACGTCCACATGCTAACACCTTTTTACTGGTCTTTTTCACTGACGCACATGTGCATTACCATGAGGGGTGAGGTACACGTACACACGTGGTTTCTGTTTTCAATTACGGAGTGGAATAGAGTGTGTCCCGACATGTCAGGCCAATAGATGTTCAATGTGGTGGCCATCATTTGCTGCACACAATTGCAATCTCTGGCGTAATGAATGTCGTACACGCCTCAGTACATCTGGTGAAATGTCGCCGCAGGCTGCCACAATACGTTGTTTCATATCCACTGGGGTTGTAGGCACATCACGGTACACATTCTCCTTTAACGTACCCCACAGAAAGAAGTCCAGAGGTGTAAGATCAGGAGAACGGGCTGGCCAATATACGCGTCCTCTACGTCCTATGAAACTCCCGTCGAACGTGTAACTCACCCTTTATGGTAATGTACATGTGCGTCAGTGAAAAAGACCGATAAATAGGTGTTAGCATATGGACGTAATGTGCTGTTCCAGTCTCCTCTCTACCTAAGGTCCATCACCGTTCCCTTTGGATCCCGACGTAATTCGGTGCTCTCCGATACACACGATCGAACAGCGGAGGAGTGGTACTCAAGCGTCATCTTTAGGTTACAATATCTCCGGATGTAATTAACATTTTACAATGCAACAAACGGCACTGATTATGTATTTGTTTATATGTTCAGATGTGCTAACAAAACTAACGGGGTTCCAATCAAAAAAACGTAGGTTTGTGTTAAAAATCATACTTCTGTGCATTTTTTTATGGTTTGTATTAACCAATTACACTAGCCCCTCTCCTCACGTTCAGTCTGTGGAATCGATTCGTCAGTATTTGATGTGGTTTACGAAATACATCCAGCGGTAACGTTAGGTGACTCACCCTGTATAACATACACTATTGGCCTCCGTTTAGTAGGTTCTTTTTCACGATTGTATGATACGCATATATTTTGTTTCCCAGCTTATATTAATTCGGTGTGTAGTTGTTATCTTATTTTATCACATAATTTATCTTTAACTTTGATGTTACTCCCTGTAGTGTTTTATTGTTATATGTTTCTTAATATTACCACATGCATATAAGAGTTGCCCCGCCCCATTTTGTTACATATTTCACACTGTTATCATTGTTGTCTGTACTTATGGGACTGAAGGTGGCGTAAAATATCGCCGACACTGGTTGCTCAATACAATAATAACTGGAAATTTAGACAGGTGAAAGATGTTTTAATTCGGTATTTTTTGAAGTTATTTGGTCGCATATAACAGGTCTATGTGAAACCGAATTAATTGTTGGATGTTTCTACCCGTCAAACGACTCTGCTGTGACAGTTCTAGAGTCAGCTAAAGAATGTCTGTCATCGGTAGGGCGTAAATACCCAGATCATGCATTACTAGTTGGAGGCGACTTTAACCTACCGGTATGGACTGGGATATCAATGGATTCACTGCAAGAGGTACGGACAAGCAGTCACGCAAAGTGGTTTTGAACAAGCTTTTTGAAAACTTTCTCGAGCAGCCAGTTCGGCAGCCCTCACGCTATGGATATATCTTGAACCTTGTAACTACAAACAGGCTAACATTATCGATAACGTCAGTATAGAAAGGGGGGGATTAGAAATCATGATGTCATTAAAGCAACTATCGTTACGAAAGTTAATAAACCAGTTAAGAAGGGTAGGAGTGTGTTTCTGCTAAAAAGAGAAGATAAGCAATTGTTAGGATCTCACTAAGACTGTATATTGATATCGCTTTTCCACTAAGATGGACGTAGAGCAATTATGGATAAAATTTAAGCAGATTTTAAGTCGTGGTCTGGAGAATTATGTGCCTGCTAACTGGATTGAGGACAGAAATGACCCACCATGGTTTAAAAATGGAATTCGGAAACTGCTGAGGGAACAGAAGCTGTTGCACTCTCCGTTCAAAAGAGAAGTGCAAGTGACGACAAGCAACGGTTAGTACAGATTCATGTCCGTGAGAAGATCTATGCGCGAAGCATACAACTGTTACCACTGACATACCTCAGCAAACTATTTTGCAGAGACCCCGAGAAACTCTATACCTATGTAAAACTGCTAAGTGAGTCCATGGCTTCCATCTAGTCACTTGTTGACCCGTCACGTTTGCTAAAACAAAAGCTGAAACTTTAAAAATCTTGTTCAAGACATCGTTCATGCAGGAGGATCGTACAAAGATACCGTCGTAAGACCATCGAACACACTCCCGTATGGATGACATAGTAATAAGCATCCCTAGCATAGAGAAACAAGTTAAGGAGTTGAAAAAAAGTCAGCAGGTCGGGATGGAATCCCAATTCTGTTTTTCAAAGAGTGCTCTACGGCATTGCCCTCATGCTTAGCTTGCATTTATCGCCCATAGCAAAGCCCTAAGCGATTGGAAGAAAGCGCAGGTGACTCCTGTGTATAAGAATGGTAAATGAACGGTCCCGCAAAATTACAGACCAATATCCTTCGGTTTGCTGCAGGATCCATGAGCGTATTCCCAGTTCGAATACAATAAATTTTCTTGAGATCGGGAAGCTTACGTTAACGAATCATCATGCTTTTAGAAAGCATCGCTCGTGCGAAACTCAGCTTGCCCTTTTCTCACACGATATACCGAGAGTTATGGATGGAGGGCAACAGGCAAATTCTACATTTCTAAATTTACGGAAAGCGCTTGGTAGTTAAAGAAAATAGAGCATATGGAATAGGTTCATAGAAATGTGACTACCTCGAAGAATTTATAAAACCCAGTATGTTGTGTTCGTCAGTGAGTGTTCATCAGAGACAAGGGTATTGTCGGGAGTACCCAAGGAAAGTGTGATAGGGCCGCTATTATTTTCTATATACATAAATGATTTGGCGAACAGGGTGAGCAGCAATCTGCGGTTGTTTGCTGATACAGCTCTGGTGTACAGTAAGGTGTCTAAATTGAGTGACTGTAGGAGGACACAAGATGACTTAGACAAAATTTAATGTAATGAATGGTAGGCAGTTCTAAAGGCAGAAAAGTGTAAGTTAAAACGGAGGAGTAGGGGGAAAAAAGTTCGAGGACAGCATTAGCAGTGTTCTGATTGGCACAGTCAGATCGTTTAAATATCTGGGCATAGCTCTGCAAAGCGATATGAAATGGAACGAGCATATGACGATTGTAGTAGGAAAGGCGAATTGCCGACTTAGGTTTATTGGGAGAATTCTGGGAAAGTGGGGTGTATCTGTAAAGGAGACCGTATATAGGACGCAAATACGACCCATTCTTGAGTACTGCTCGAGGGTCTGGGATCCGTACCACGTCGGATTAAAGGAACACAACGAATCAATTCAGAGGGGAGCTGGTAGATCTGTTACTGGTAGGATCGAACAGCGCGCTGATGTCACGGAGATGCTTCGGGAGCTCAAATGAGAATCCTTGGAGGGAAGGCGCCATTCTTTTCGGGGAACACTAACGAAAATTTAGAGAAACGACATTTGAAACCGACTGCTGAACAATTCTATTGCCTGGGTATGGTACCGCGTCATAATGTAACAAACTACTGCTGCTGGAGAAAAACCAACGTTTCGGCCACGGTTGCAGCGGCCTTCTTCTGGGTCTAAGACCCAGCAGCAGTAGCTTTTTACATTATGACGCGGTACCATACCCAGAAAACTTTTATGCCGGCTAACTCTGGCCGCGGAAGCCTACGCAATTATAATTCTATTGCCTACAACAAAAACTGAGATTAAGGACCACGAAGGTAAGGTACGAGAAATTAGGCTCATACAGAGGCAAACTGTGTGATCAAATGTATCCGGACACCCCCAAAAACAAAAGTTTTTCATATTAGTTGCATTGTGCTGCCATCTACGGCCAGGTACTCCCTATCAGTGCCCTCAGTAGTCATTAGACATCGTGAGAGAGCAGAATGGGGCGCTTCGCTGAACTCACAGACTTCGAATGTGGCCAGGTGATTGGGTGTCACTTGTGTCATACGTCTGTACGCGAGATAACCACACTCCTAAACATCCCTAGGTCGACAGTTTCCGATGTGATAGTCAAGTATAAACGTGAAGGGACACGTACAGCACAAAAGCGTGCAGGCCGACCTCGTCTGTTGACTGACAGAGAGCGCCGACAGTTGAAGATGGTCGTAATGTGTAATAGGCAGACATCTATCCAGACAATCACACAGGAATTCCAAACTGCACCAGAATCCACTGCAAGTACTATGACAGTTACGCGGGAGGTGAGAGAACTTGGATTTCATGGTCGAGCGGCTACTCATAAGTCACACATGAAGCCGGTAAATGCCAAAGGACGCCGCGCTTGATGTAAGGAGCGTAAACATTGGACGATTGAACAGCGGAAAAACGTTGTGTGGAGCGACGAATCACGGTACATAATGTGGCGATCCGATGGCAGGGTGTGGTTATGGTGACTGCCCGGTGAACGTCATCTACCTGTGTGTCTATTGCCAACAGTAAAATTCATAGGGGGTGTGTTATGGTGTGGTCGTGTTTTTCGTGGAGGGGGGCTTGCACCCCTTGTTGATTTGCGTGGCACTATCACATCAAAGGCCTACGTTGATGTTTTAAGCACCTTCTTGCTTCCCACTATTGAAGAGCACTTCAGGGATGACAACTTCATCGTTCAGCACGATCGAGCACCTGTTCATAACGTATGGCCTGTGGCGGAGTGGTTACGCGACAATAACATCACTCTAATGGACTGGCCTGCACTGAGTCCTGACCTGAATGCCATAGAACACCTTTTACAAAGGTAACCTAGTGCCAGGCCTCATAGTCCGACATCGATACCTCTCTCAGTGCAGCACTCCATGAAGAATGGGCTGCTATTCACTAAGAAACCTTCCAGCACCTGATCGAACGTATGCCTGCGAGAGTAGAACCTGTCATCAAGGCTAAGGGTGGGTCAACACCATATTGAATTCCAGCATTACTGATGGATGACTTGTAAATCATTTTTAGCCAGGTCTTCGGATACTTTTGATCACTCAGTGTATAAAAACAGTCGTTTCCTCCTCGTTCTGTCTGCGAATGAAACAGAGAAGGAAGTGTCTAATACTGGTACGGGGTACCCTCCGCCACCTGCCGTGAGATGGATTCGGGAGTGCCGATGAAGATGTGGATGTAAGTGTAGAAAGCAGCATCTGCACAAAGCAGTGAAAATTGTAAATACCTCACCCGTAAGTGCCCTTTAATAAAATAAAGCACTTGTGGTAATTAGACTGTGTTGTCAAAGAATAGTACTGCAGTAAATAAATACGTCCAAACACTGAAGCTGAATAGAGTAAGAAGAACCTCTCACGCAGACCATCATTCTCTTCATGAATGGAAACAAAGATTTAAAGAAATCAAATAAATAAATAAAAACGAAATTAAACTAACAAGAAAACACCCAACATTTCGCATAAGGATGATGAGTAGGTAACTCGCTGAAACGTTACATCAGCTTCACTTACTGCTTTACTGATAACCCGAGGGGACTTAACCAGTGGAATCTGATACGAGAACCGGCATTCAGAAAACGGTTTTTCCTTTCCCTAGCGCAACGTGTGCAGGGATTTGGCCAACTCCTATACGAACCAAAGCTGAAAAACGTCGCTTGACAAGTAGTGAACCCCTTGTATGATAACTTGATACTTCTGGAATGACCAAGATTTTGTTCAGCGCACGACGTAGAGGCGATTTGTATAAATTTTTCCCTGCGCCTATTTCTTCGCAGTTAGTTCGGAGTTGCCTGAGGCGAAACCACACCACTTGATATTGAGATCAGATTTCGCTGTCTCAGTTCTCAGGTGTTAAAACGGCCAAGGCTATAGCCGGCGTATCTCAACCGGCTGACGGTTTCATTCGAGATTGCTTTAGACAAGTGCTGGACGAGATTGCGTGTTGCCTCGGTGATTGCCCTGTGTATTTCGTACGAGGCGATATATTAATGTTCCATTCCAGTTGATGGCGCTTTCTTTACAGAGGAGGCGTTCCCGATACTATTTCAAAAGGCGCGTGACCTAAAGTCGTGTCATTTCAGTGAATGGCTCTTTGGGTAATCACACGAAATATTATCTCGAAGTGGCCGTAGCAGGAAACGAAATCGAGCAATTTGAAATTAGATTGACGCCTCCCACACTGTAATGGAGTGCATGCTGAAATCACTCTATGGGTTCTAGAGTCATTTCTCTGCAGCTGTTTTAATATGCAGCGGACGGTCCGTGTAGTATCGTCTCGTCTGTTAGAGAGAACTTTGGTAGGCGTTCAAATGTCACGAATGCTCAATTGAGTGCTACTCTGTGGCTCTGTAGGTAGCGACAACACACAAAAATTGCGGCATCAGGTTTTGTTTTGTTGCTATTAAAAGTAATCTGATTCACGAATGCAGAATTTTCGTCACTGTTTCCAAAGCAGATCTTCCTGAAAGTTCGGGAAGATTCCTCTAGGTCTAGCTCAATTTCCATTGAAACCCTCAATGACCTGTGTAATGGAATGCGCGCCTTAATTTATGTGTGACAACAGCCTCATATCAAAATTTTTGGTTGTCATGATAGGGCGCGCCTACAAACTTAATGTGGGTCTGAACTTCATTCAATGTCGAATTCATTATAAGACAGCGAAAGGACGTTTCACATTGAATGATTTCTTATGTATGTATCGATACGACAGTTCTTTGCTTCTGGGATAAGTTGCTATAGATACTCTATTTCAGTCAAAGTAAGTACAAGACTCGGAAATTTTTATGGCCTATACCCACAACTGCAATCGTGAATAGTAAGATCCTCCGCGCTAAGGGTTCAGCTTTAAACTAGCATTCGAACCAGTTGTTTAATAATTTGTTTCTACGCTCAGGGATATCAACATATACGCTATGTCAGGATTTTTTCTCCATTTCTATCTCAATTTGTTCTGAAAATACTATAGGTTCCTTATAATGAAATACACTCCTAAATTGAGAAGTTTTCCAATATTTCGCAATCTACATTAGAATATTTTTTATTATGTTACAAAATACGATTGCTATCTCAATGTGCCTCAGAAAATTATTTAGCTATCGAATTCGTCGTAATAGAGGTACAGAAAATTTGTCCTTGAATGGCCTCTTACATTTGATTAGGTGTGTAGTAATAAATTGAAGATATAATAAACTGAACCGCAAGTGTTTTTTTTTCTTTTACCGTCGCTTATAAACACAAGTCAACGACTTCTAAGCATCAACAGATATTTCTTGAATGATGCATAGACACCGTAAGTATTATATTTCTGTTCCAGGATATATGTGTAATATCGTACTGAGTAATGCACCGCCGGCCGCTGTGGCCGAGCGGTTCTACGCGCTTCCGTAGGGAACGGCGCTGCTGCTACAGTTGCAGGTTCGAACCCTGCCTCTGCGTGGATGTGTGTGATGTCCTTAGGTTAGTTAGGTTGAAGTAGATCTAAGTCTAGGGGACTGATGACCTCAGATGTTAAGTCCCATAGTGCTTAGAGCCATTTGAACCATTTGAAGTAATGAAGACGAAACACGACGCTCGAGTTCCTATGACAGTCGTGGGATACACCTCCGTACATGTGTGCATGCACACACACACACACACACACACACACACACACACACACACACACACACACACACGCATAATGTGCATTTCAAATTCCTACTGTTATTTTAATGTTATTTCCACATCTAAAAATTTCGTATTATCAAAAGTGTGTAAAGATTTTGGCACTACTGGTGTAACTCGCAGTATTTCTTGTCTAAAATGTCTGTATTGTTTATCAAGATACACCTGACACTACTGACATAAGTTACAGGTGAAGCTACAAATGGCAACAAGCAAAATCCAATATTACTGACACACTTAGTGCAAGACACAATGGAGCCCCAAATTAAATGTTTCCATATCCAAATGATAGTTATCAGTTCCAAACAAACAAATAGGCAAATTGTATTATTAGCTTATAACTGATCAATACATGTGCTGGCTAAACAATGACAAACAATGAGGCTCCCAAAACTCAAATAGTATTCTACCACAAATTGTTTGTGAAATTTAACCACATGTGGGTGTCAGCAACTGAGCCAGTGCATTTACTGTTAACAGATCCAAATACATCAAAAATTACGCTTGAAAGTTGGCGATAAGATTCGATCGTTGGCAATAACATCCGACAATCGCAGCACAAACCAAAACATTGCATCCTGATCTTTGGCAATAACATCCAACAGTCGGCAACTTAAACGAAAACATTGCATCAAAAGAAGTGTTCAGTGGAAAAAGAAAACCCAAGTGACAATTATAACAAGAGGAATAGCACCGAAAATGGAACAGAAACGTAATATGTAGAAAATGGTCTGTCCAGCCTGTAAGTAGAATTTAAAATATTACTACATCACAGCAAAAACCAGCCACCAGAACTGTTTATAACCTATATGTACATTGCCCCAAAATGTAAACTAAATAGTAAAATTCAGATGCTCATATATATTTTGGTTTACATGCAGTGTGATCCAAAGATCGAAAGGCTGTCATAGACAAACGCACTATACAGATAACAATGACAGACAAACCTAAATTGACTGTTGAAGATTTCGGAAAAAATGGCAGCTGGGCGTTGTGGCCGAGCGGTTCTAGCCGCTTCAGTCCGGAACTGCGCGACCGCTACGGTCGCAGATTCGAATTCTGCCTCGGGCATGGATGTGTGTGATGTCCTTAGGTTTGTTGGGTTTAAGTAGCTCTAAGTTCTAGGGGACTGATGACCTCAGATGTTAAGTCCCATAGTAATCAGAGCCATTTGAACCATTTGAAAAAAAAAAGGCAATAAAGCCTGCCACTAGAGGTTTATCGATTAGAAATGATGCTGAAAATTCTAAAGTACCATTTAGCACACTGCATATCAACTTAAAGAGTGAAACTGAATTGGGCCTGGCTTAGGAAGAAAATGGGCTTGCCTCCCAAACACGAAGAATTTCTTGCTGACCGCATTAAAATATTAAGATTCTCTCTTGTATCACACCAATAAAGTTAAAAAGAACAGTGTTTGAATACGCGGAAGAAAATTATTTAGATATAAAGAGGCGACGTATGGGGTAATTTCTTACAGTTTTGTTTCGTTGTTATTTGTAAATGAATTTAAACATCGATGTATGGGGCAATTTGTTACAGTTTTGATGGAGCTAGTTGTTAGTTAAAATGTGGTACAAAAACAGAAGTGGCGTCCTTAACAGATGTGGTTTAACCTGGAAGTAAGATCAGTAACGCCAGTGTGTTATATGCTTTTATAGAAGAAATTTTTATATATTTTAACAAATAATGGAGACAGTTTTATTTTAGTGGAAAGATCGAAGGTTCACTGATGAACTGCATTGAAGATCTCACCAAACCACACTGTTTTCAGTCCAGTTTGTTGCGCTAGAGTGTAAAAAGAATTTGACGTTCTGTGATAAACTTGATACAATACTGGTATTATCTAGTAGTTAATTATGGAGATACCGTCTGTACAATTTTTTAATTTATTTTATTTATCTATTTTATTTATTTAATTTTCAGGTAAAGATTTGCTACCTTTTGTTATATAGCAGGTTGTACATTGTGTGAGTTTGCATGGTTATCATATAAATTCAGTTTTATTACTGATAGTTTAAGAATTTTACAAAACGATAAAATAAAAAATAACAAATAAAGTAACAAATAACTTTTAAACAGCATTGGTGGCATTGTTTTGATCGGTGTCACAGCCTTTCTCAAAAGCTCGTTTTTTATCCCCTTGGAATATAACTGCAGTTAGGGCCACGACCAAAACTAATAAAAAAGCTATATTGTTTGATAACGACAGTTATATTTTTCTAGTGTAAAACATGATGCATTATCTTCTTCCCCCACAAAATGGTGCTTGTTCAGGTGACAAATGACCGTTTTAGTACCACTTGTAACGCTCTCGTTTGAGGCACTATTACTGCACTGCCTGCTTAGAATGTTATTTTAATGCAAGCACGCAAGGACTCTCCTCGCTGCAACTAACCTCTCTGCGAGCCTGCACCTCTGTGTAGGCAACCCGCTTGTATGATGTTTTATATACGATACTTCGTACGGTGCGGTACTAAGCATACATACGTTGGGCTAGAGGTCCTGTGGCAACGCTGCTCCCACACAGCTGCAGCAATAGTGCATGTATTAACATAAGAACGTTTTTCCAGGAAAAATCTTTATCAGGGGGCAATACTGCAGTGTGGCACTGGGTTGGAGTAAAAGCCCTATCTGTCCAATTTCACTGTAGGGTAAGTTCTTTACGGAATATTTTAACCACTTAAATCTATGATATTAATCTATAGTGGCGTACGAAGAATTTTTAACAGAATTTGTTCCTAGTTGTTTTCTAGAGCTATATTAAGTTCAACAAGCGCACACAAGATGCCAAAATATTGAGAGGAAACACTAGTGGTATTACGGCGTTTCTTACTCGATACGCGTAAAGAGCAGTGTCACCATCAGACGTAAATGTACGAGCTCGGCTTTCTGTGGCTTCGCCTGTGCTTATCATGTTTTCGGTCTCCAATATTCAGGAAAGCTGCTGGGGATTCACCGATCATATTGCTGCTACCCTTAATGAGGGTGATGGTGGATTACAGGGCCTGCTGAATGGAATTAACAGTCTAATGAGTGCAGAATATGGGCTTACAGTAAACAGAAGAGAGGCGAAAGTAATAATAAGTAGCAGAAATCAGAATAGCGAGATATTTAATACCAAAATTGGTGATCACGAAGTGGACGAAGCTGCGAAATTTTGCTACCATGGAAGCTAATTAGCTCGTGTCGGACGAAGCAAGGAGGATGTAAAAAGCAGTCTACCTCAAGAAAAGAGGCCATTCCTGGGAAAAAGAAGTGTTTTAGTGTGAAACCTAAGCCTAACTTTGAGGATTAAATTTCTGAGAATCTACGTTTGTATCACTGCGTTGTGCCGGCCAGTGTGGCCGAGCGGTTCTAGGCGCTTCAGTCTGGAACCGCGCGCCCGCTACGGTCGCAGGTTCGAATCCTGCCTCGGGCATGGATGTGTGTGATGTCCTTAGGTTAGTTAGGTTTAAATAGTTCTAAGTCCTAGGACTCACACCTAGTGAGTACGTGGCTGGCGACCACGGGGTCCCGAGCTGAGTCCTGGCATTGCTTCCACTTACTTATGCCAGGCTCCTCACTTTTATCTTTCCTATCCGGCCACCCTCGGCCAACTCTTGTTCTTTTCCGACCCTGACGCTATTAGGTTTCGAGGGCTAGGGGTCTTCCATTTCCAACCTATACTTCTACTGAGCCGAATATCTCCCGGGATAAGGAGATTACCTTCTATCAATTGCCAACGGCCTTCTAGGAGGGCGGATGAGCGGCTAGAAGGAAGGGCATTCTCTTGCCCTTGGGGTGGGGAACTGCTCCTAAAGGCGGAGGAGCCACAAGGTGGCCAACGGCATAGAATGGAGAAGGCAACGTGAAACCACTCTATTAAAGACCCGGGAGGGAATCCCAAGTATCAACAGCTTATGATGGAAAGCTCTTTGGTTAAATTCTCCGGAGGTAAAATGGTCCCCCATTCGGATCTCCAGGTGGGGACAACTAAAGAGATACCAAAATCCAAAAGTATTAATGTAAGAAGGATAGCAACATGGAACGTCAACTCACTTCTTAAATGTGGTAAACTGGAAAACTTGAAAATGGAAATGAAGCGAATGGATATTGATGTACTGGGAGTCTCAGAAATGAGATGGCCAAGCGCTGGCGACTTTTGGTCAGGGGATTACAGAATCATACACACTGGAAGAGCACAAGACAATCCCGGGATTGCAGGAGTGGGAATTATCCTCAGTAAAGAGATGGGGTTAAGAGTAAAAGGATTTGTTCAACATAGTGAGAGGATAATTTATGTCCGATTGGAAACTAAACCAAGAGACACAATCATAATCCAAGTATACATGCCAACTACGAGGCACGAGGATGATGAAATCGACATGATGTATGACCACCTTGAAGAAGTAATTGGCAGAGTTAAAGGAGCTGAAAACCTTGTCTTCATGGGAGATACGAATGCCGTTGTCGGGGAAGGTAAAGAAGAGGGTGCGGCAGGGAATTTTGGATTAGCATTAAGAAATTCTGCCAAAGAATTCTGCCAAAGAAATAAACTTTGCATTACAAATACCTTCTTTAATCATCATCCAAGAAGAAGATATACTTGGAAAATGCCTGGTGACATTAACACATATCAAATTGACTTCATATTAGTGAAGCAAAGATTTAAAAACCAAGTTAAGGACAGCAGATCATATCCAGGCTGTGATGTGGAAAGTGACCACATACTCGTTATGATGACGACTGAACTAAAATTCAAGAACATTAAAAAAAGAAGTACATGTAAATGGGATTTGACAAACCTGAAAAACGAAAATACACTGAGCACTATCAACTAGAAACAGACAAGAAAACAAATACACAGGGCTGCAATGACATCCAAAGCAGCTGGGAAAAAATAAAAACTGGTATTTTAGAAGCAGCAGAAGTAATAATAGGAAAAGAAAGGACAGAGAAAAGGAAGGAATGTATCACTAATGACCTACTAAATATGATGGAAGAAAGAAGGAAATTAAAAAATTCTGTGAAGAAGGAAGACCAAGAGAAATACAAGAGTCTGAAAAACAGAATCAACAGAGAGGAAAAACAAGCAAGAGAAAAATACCTTGATGATCTCTGTATTTCAGCTGAGGACAACATGAGCAAGGGAAATACCGACAAGGCCTATAAATGTGTGAGACATTGCTTTGGAGACAGAAGAAACAAATGTAGGGCTGTGATGGATGAAAATGGCAATATGTTGGATGACGATGATGAAGTTGCAAGAAGATGGAAACAATATACAGGAAAACTGTACAGCGGACCAGACCTGACTGAAAACATCATGGAAGAAGAAACAGAAGTAGATGCACACAACACAGGTGAACCTATATTAAAGGAAGAATTTGAACTAGCTCTGAAAAAATTGAAAAACAACAAATCGCCTGGTATAGACAATATCCCAGCCGAACTTCTGAAATCTGGAGGAGCAAAACTGAATCAGGAGTTGTATAAACTTGTTTTCAACATGTACCAGCAGGGTAAAATTCCTACAGACTTTGAGAAAAACATTATGATCCCCATTCCAAAGAAGGCAAATGCTACAAGATGTGAAAATTATAGGACGCTCAGCCTAGTTACGCACGCCTCTAAAATATTAACCTCAATTATCCTAAAACGCATAGAACAAAAAGTCGAAGCTACACTCTCCGAAGACCAGTTTGGATTCCGGAAAGATAGAGGAACCAGAGAAGCAATATTTGGTCTAAAACTAATAATAGAGAAACGACTAGATAAGAACCTGAAAACAAACATAGCTTTCGTAGATGTAGAGAAAGCCTTTGATAATGTTAAGTGGGATAAGATGTTTGAGGTACTCAAAAAAGTAGGAATAGACCATAAAGATAGAAAAATGATATGGAACCTGTACAAAAACGAGACAGCAGTTATCCTTGGACAGACAAAACAAGAAGAGGTGCAGATACGGAAAGGTGTCCGACAAGGTTGCGCACTATCCCCTGTTATCTTTAACGTATACATTGAAGAGGCGCTGAAAAAAGTAAGGGAAAATTCACAGACAGGTGTAGTAATTCATGTCCAACGAATAGATATGATAAGATATGCCGATGATATAGCAGTTGATAGATTTACTTATCTGGGCAGTAATATTACCAGGGATGGAAGGAGCAAGGCAGAAGTGAGAAGTAGAATAGCTCAAGCAAAGGCTGCTTTCAACAAGAAGAAAAACATATTAACATCTAAGAGCATCAGCCTTGAAATCAGGAAAAGATTTTTGAAATCATATGTGTGGAGTGTGGCATGCTATGGGTGTGAAACATGGACTCTTGGGACAGAGGAAGACCAGAAGCTAAATTCTTTTGAAATGTGGTGCTATAGACGCATGCTCAAAATAAAATGTATCGACAAGGTTACAAACGAAGTGGTTCTGGAAAGAGCAGGTGAGAAGAGAAGCTTCTGGAGTTTCATTGTTAAAAGAAAAGTGCAATTTACAGGCCATCTGTTTAGACATAAAGGACTCCTGAACACAATCATAGAGGGATATGTCGAGGGAAAAAGACCAAGAGGAAGACCACGACTGAGGTACATGGATCAAATCGTGAAAGATGTGGGATGTAACACCTATAAAGAAATGAAGAGAAAAGCTGAAAGACGCACAGAATGGAGACAAGCTGCCATTGTAGCTGTTGCAAACCAATCCTTGGATTTACCACTACAGAAAAAAAGTTCTAGGGGACTGATGGCCTTAGATGTTAAGTCCCACGGTGCTCAGAGCCATTTGAACCATTTTTTCACTGTGGTGTAGGTAAACATTGACTGTGGGAAACTAGAACAGAGGGAAATCGAAGCATTTGATGTGTGGTACTAAGGAAGATAGTTGAAAATTAGGTGGATTGATATTATTAGCGATGCGGAGGTTGCGCATATAATCGGTGAGAAAAGGAACTTACGGAAAACACTGTCAAAAAGAAGAGACAGAATGATAGGACATGTGTTAGGACATCAGGGCATGACTGTCATGGTGCGAGAGGGAGCTGTATAGCGAAAAAAGCGTAGAGGAAGACAGAGACTGGAATACATCCAGTAAATAATTGAGGACTTACGGTACAAATGCTACTCTGCGATGAAGAAGTTGGTGCAGGCACAGGCGAGGAATTCGTGGCGGTCAGCATCAAACGTCTCATGAGATGACAAAATTATTAAGTAAATAAAATGAGGTTCCAGCATTTGCTTGATGACCGAGGGAAACTTGGAAGTATATATTAGTAGGACTGGTGGGGGCATTGAAGTATTTGAATTTATTACTGCGACAATGTTGTCCATTGACAAATACTAGACTTGAAACGTACTTACACACACACACACACACACACACACACACACACACACACACACAGAGAGAGAGAGAGAGAGAGAGAGAGAGAGAGAGAGAGAGAGTTGATTTGTGTGTCTGGATTTTTCGTGTATAAACATACATCCTTTGGATACAGGGGAAGTCACGAAGTTGTTTTTTTTTTTTTTTTTTTTTTTTTTTTTTTTTTTTTTTTTTTGTCTGAAAGAAGGAAACGGGAAGAATGGCAGTGTGCTTGGATGACCTTTCTTTAGTTCTAAAGGAGTTTCTAGAAGCAAAAACCAGTGGCAGTAGTGGATGATGGTAAACAGTTCGGCAGTTACCGGTAGAAGGCGTTATGGCGCAGTACTCTGCAGAAAATGTTGTGGCTTGCGATATGATAGAATTCTGCACATTGGACGAGCATCATTATCTTTCAGCTTAGCCATTAACAGCTTGGTAAATTTTATTATCAGTGCTAGAATGTATCTTGAGGGGAGAGCAGTAATTTGTCGTCGTTTGATGTGGTGCTTTACGACGACGGCAGCCTATACGCCGTCGTCAGCTTCACATCGGCTCCCACTGCTGTAACGCCTTTCTTGGGCACAACAGCACCGCCAATTGCTTCACTTTCAAATAACTCTTCAAGGCGCTAATTTATCGTATACGTGTTCGTCGTGCCGACAGCCAAGTAACGCGAACATGTAAATGCTCGAATTCTTATGGTAGTTTCCTTCTGTGCGTCGTAATTTTTATTGGTTTTATCCAGATCGGAAAAGTTATTCTGTGTAGTTAATGTGCAAGTTCCATTTGAGAGATATAAAGGTTAGTGGTGTGGTGACTGCACACTCTAACCTTGTATACCTGTAACACAACCAGTTTGTAGTTGCAACACTTCTTGATTGATTACACATACACATGAATCCATCAGCAGTAATAATCAATTAACAACATTTGCATATCAAGGCCCTATCCATAATTAGTATTTACAATATTAACCGTCACACTTGTGACAATGACCTCTTCACGTGCCGGTAACAACCAAAATAACCACATGTTTACAATGTCGACTATCGCCTTTCTCACTCAGTTTTACACTTACCGAAAAGGTAAAATTAATGTGATGCTATCTGTCCTGATGGGTACTAATACTTATTCTGTTTACATTTAGCATTCTACTACACTCAACGTCCGGAAGATTCTAGACTTTATGCAAGCTTAAAGCAAAACGTCTATTTGATAAACATGTTGTGGACGCGAGCAAACGTTGATCTATTACGATTTCATAAACACACGATCCAAAGGGCGAACTTATACTCAACTTTGGGCAATAGGAAATCTTCTGCCTAAAATAAGCCTCTCGCTGAATGGAATGGAGAAATCGCGCGTTAACGGGGTCCGGACGGTCGTGAGTTCAAATCCTGAGATTTCCGTCACACTTCGAGCTCGCGGGGCGAGGTCTGCATTCGTCGACCACTATACACGTTTCTGAAAACAGGAAACCATGAGCGGCAGACACAATGCAGTATATACAAGTTACAGAAATATACAGGGTGAGTCACCTAACATTACCGCTGGATATATTTCGTAAACCACATCAAATACTGACGAATCGATTCCACAGACCGAACGTGAGGAGAGGGGCTAGTGTAATTGGTTAATACAAACCATAAAAAAATGCACGGAAGTATGTATTTTAACACAAACCTACGTTTATTTTAAATGGAACCCCATTAGTTTTGTTAGCACATCTGAACACATAAACAAATACGTAATCAGTGCCGTTTGTTGCATTGTAAAATGTTAATTACATCCGGAGATATTGTAACCTAAAGTTGACGCTTGAGTACCACTCCTCCGCTGTTCCATCGTGTGTATCGGAGAGCACCGAATTACGTAGGGAACGGTGATGGGCCTTAGGTACAGAAGAGACTGGAACAGCACATTACGTCCACATGCTAACACCTTTTTATTGGTCTTTTTCACTGACGCACATGTACATTACCATGAGGTCGCGTTGCTCTTGGGGGGGGGGGGGGGGGGGGGGAAAGGGAAAGAATTGTTACTTTATATTTTTTTTAAAAAAAAAACGTCAGAAAAGTGAATATTTTGGTGGGCCACTTGGCAACAGAATTAGGGACTGATTACACTATTATAACATACGTTGAGCATTAAATACCCGAATAAGAGAAACATTATCATTTCTGTGCATTTTTGTATTTGCGATGTAGTCATATCCGGAACAACACTAAGGGACCAGAAGATTTATAGAGTTTAAAAGAAATGCAACACTACACAATTAAAAAAAGTTGGTTCAGAAATAATAGGAAAACGATAATATTCCTTCTACCTCATGCTGCGTTCGTCCCATCAGCGTGATCGTAATTTCTGGTGATGAACAACACAAAATAATTATCATTAAAGTAAATGAGGAGATGGAAATCATCAAGGTTAATTTACTAAAATAAGCACACTTATCTTTAACACACTTTTTAAATGCTACGTACCTTTTCATATTAAATTACAGTAGATGACCATTGTGGTTAAATACTTTATACATAACAGTCAAAATGTCCTTTTGATGCTGTCTGTTTGTAATCAGTTACAAGAAACTACATGTTTTCTGATTGAAAAAAAAAAAAACAAGTAGCATATTCACTCAATATTTTCACATGAATTATAAAATACCGTTGCGGAACGCAGCAAGTCCGCGTCCGCCTTTCATGGAATACAAACAGTAAAAGGTGAGGCGCCAATTGCCTCATTTGTCTTGAAACAACAGAATTCTTTTTTATATCATTAATCGATACATGTACATACAGATTTACAGGCACCGCGCAAGAACGGCAAAGATAAAGATAAATAGATTCTGTCGCTGCTACGCGATGGTTCATTTCTTTTACTTTACATTGTTCGATAACTTTAGGCCATCAGGCGTGTACTATTGAGCGTATACTAATGTTTGTTAGGCGAAAATTACTAATATTACAAACATAACTTGCCTCGCCACCACTGCAGTTAATGTTTTGCTGGCCACTAACACGAGCAACTGCAACAGTCAACAGTCCATAAGTACACAATAATATTCACTATACATAGAGGGAGGAACCCACCGCGAAAGTTTGTCGATTAATTTTTCTTCTTCACTTGAAATTCACACGTCATCCATCCGCATAGCTCTCGATGTATTAGCAAAAGCTGGTCGCCACTGGTCAGCTTTGTCAATACAACTTGAATACTTTCCGGCAGCGGCCCATGCTTCTTCGTTGCTCCAACTCAACTGGTCCTCACGGCATATGGCCGTGCCGTGTGACATGGTGTCGCCAACTCCCCACAATGACAACATCGAAAGCACGTCACGTCACAGACTCATTCGGCTCATGTGTGGACCCATATTCCAGACTTGCGCTCGTGCGCCACCATAAATAGCCTGCCTCAAAGAAGCAAAGACAACAAGGCACAAGGACAACGATCAAAGATGGAAGTAAGAATCGATATGCCGGGCGCCAGAAACCCACCGGCTCAGTTAGTGTGAACTGTACATTTGGCCTATCAGTTGTTTCCTCAAGATAGATAATTTTACTCTATCTCAGTAGCGCTTGTAAAAGAGTATGTGGGAAGGTCCGCACTTGGGACTATTTTGGTAAGTTACTTCTCTCTTTTGGAGGCTTGTAATTTTACTCTATCTCAGTAGCGCTGGTAAAAGAGTACGTGGGAAGGTCCGTACTTGGGACTATTATGGTAAATTACTTCTCTCTTTTGGAGGCTTCTACAACGCCATTTAGCGAGGTGCTTTCCTGTAACGTGCTGTATGAAGAGGCCACAATGCTTCAGATTAAATTAAAGTTATCTTTAAATGGCAGTTCTGCTGCGCATTTGGTTACGACTACAGTAGGGTGCCAGTAAAAGCAAGTCGTCATATGTATTATTATGAACGCTACTCCACGGCCTAATATGTACTACAGAATGGAAATGAGTTCATTAATACCATTCTTAAGACATTACAGCTGAGGCCAATAACAAAACCCGTCTGCTAAAGTGTTTGAATTGTACGTCTTACTCTCACACAAAAAATAGCGTACCACCATCACTTGCAGCGATTTGATGCATAATTAATAGCGTAAGTATTGTTCTTGTTGTTGTGGTCTTCAGTCCAGAGAGTGGTTTGATGCAGCTCTCCATGCTACTCTATCCTGTACAAGCCTCTTCATCTCCCAGTACCTATTGCAACCTAAATCCTGATGAATCTGCTTAGTGTATTCATCTCTTGGTATCCCTCTACGATTTTACTCTCCACGCTTCCCTCCAATACTGAACTGGTGATCCTTTGATGCCTCAGAACATGTCTTACCAACCGGTCCCTTCTTCTTGTCAGGTTGTGCCACAAACTCCTTTTCTCCCCAAATCTATTCAATACCTCCTCATTAGTTATGTGATCTACCCATCTAATCTTCAGCATTCTTCTGTAGCACCACATTTCGGAAGCTTCTATTCTCTGCTTGTCTACATCGTTTATCGTGCATGTTTCACTTCCATACTTGGCTATGCTCCATACAAATACTTTCAGAAAAGTCTTCCTAATACTTAAATTTATACTCGACGTTAACAAATTTCTCTTCTTCAGATTTGCGTTCCTTGCCGTAGCCAGTCTACATTTATAACCTCTCTACTTCGACCACCATTAATTGTTTTGCTCTCCAAATAGCAAGACTTATTTTCCACTTCAAGTGTCTCATTTCTTAATCCAATACCCTCAGCATCAACTGATTTAATTCGACTACATTCCTTGTTTTGATTTTGTTGATATTCGTCTTACATCCTCCATTCAAGACACTGTCCTTTCCGTTCAACTGCACTTCCAGGTTCTTTGCTGTCTCTGACAGAATTACAATTTCATCGGCAAAACTCGAAGTTTTTGTTTCCTTCTCCATGGATTTTAATTTCTACTCCAAATTTTTCTTTTGTTTCCTTTACTGCTTGCTCAATATACGGATTGAATAACTTCGGGGATAGGCTACAACCTTGTGTCACTCCCTTGTCAATCACTGGTTCCCTTTCATGCCACTCGACTCGTACAACTGCCATCTGGTTTCTGTACAAATTGAAAATATCCTTTCACTCTCTGTATTTTACAGTTGCCATCTTCAGAAATTGAAAGTGAGTATTCCAGTCAACATTGTCAAAAGTTTTTTCTATATCTACAAATGCTAGAAACGTAAGTTTCCCCTTCCTTAACCTATCTGCTAAGATAATTCGTAGGGTCAGTATTGCCTCTCGTGTGCCAACATTTCTACGGAATCCAAACTGATCTTCCCCGAGGTCGGCTTCTACTAGTTTTTCCATTCGTTTGTAAAGAATTCGTGTTAATATTTTGCAGCCATGAGTTATTAAAGTGATTTTCACACCTATCAACACCTGCTTTCTTTGAGATTGGAATTTTTATATTCTTCTTGCAGTCTTAAGGTGTTTCCCCTGTCTCATAAATCTTGCTCGTCAGATGGAAGAGTTTTGTCGTGACTGGCTCTTCCAAGGCTATCAGTAGTTCTAATGGAATGTTGCCTACTCCTGGGGCCTTGTTTTGACTTAGGTTTTTCAGTGCTCTGCAAATTCTACGTGCAGTATCAAGTCTCCCATTTCATCTTTATTTATGTCCTCTTCCATTTCCATAATATTGACCTCAAGTACATCGCCCTTCTATAGACCCTCTATATACTCCTTCCATCTTTCTGCTTTCCCCTCTTTCCTTAGGACTGGTTTTCAATCTGAGCTCTTGATATTCATACAGGTGGTTATCTTTTCTCCAGGGTTCTCTTTAATTTTCCTGCATAGCCATTTTGCACTTCCTGTCGATCTCATTTTTGAGACGTTTGTATTCCTTTTCGTCTGCTTCATTTACCGCATTTTTATATTTTCTCCTTTCATCAATTAAATTCAATATCGCTTCTGTTAGCCTTCGTCTTTTTACCTACTTGATCCTCTGCTGTCCTCACTATTTCATCCCTCAAAGCTACTTATTCTTCTTCTACTCTATTTCTTTCCCCCATTCTTGTCAACCGTTCCCTAATGCTCTCTCTGAAACACTCTGCAGCCTCTGGTTCTTTCAGTTTATCTAGGTCCCATCTCTTTATATTCCTATCGTACGTACGTTCGGTATTTTATGATGAAGAAGAGCTAAAATAAACCCAGATGCCGATTAGCACTCTTCAAAATAAACTTGTAGCGACATGTTACTGGCATTAAAAAAAAAGGTTGCCCAAACCTCGTGCTAACACAGAAATAGCTTGTATCAGCTGTGACTTGTAGCATCTAAATCGATTCGTTCACAGTCTATTAATTACAGGCCGTGCACTTCCTACTTATTATTTAACGTACACGTAATACACTCAGGTGCTGTACATCATGAGAAACATTGTCCCGTTAAAGATGTAAAATGCATTACGTTCAAATCTTGAGTCCTGCTGCGCGACTATACACATACATGACCAGTCTAATGAACATAGCAGCACGTCGCGAGTTAATTGGTAGTGAACTTTGTCTGTGAATGAAAGAGTAGGTAGTTCACGTGAGGAGGAGTGGATATCTGAAACGGGTAATAACTGAAGTTGGACGGACAGTCATAGGTATAAGAAAGAATGCTGTGGAGTAACTACGAGTCGCAGACGAAATACATCTACATCTTCATCTATAACTACATTTATACTCCGCAAGCTACCAAACGGTGTGTGGCGGAGGGCACTTTACTTGCCACTGTCATTACCTCCCATTCCTGTTCCAGTCGCGGATGGTTAGCGGGAAGAACGACTGCCGGAAAGCCTCCGTGCGCGCTCGAATCTCTCTAATTTTACATTTGTGGTCTCCTCGGGAGGAATAAGTAGGGGGAAGCAATATATTCGATACCTCATCCAGAAACGCACGCTCTCGAAACCTGGACAGCAAGCTACAGCGCGATGCAGAGCGCCTCTCTTGCAGAGTCTGCCACTTGAGTTTGCTAAACACTCCGTAACGCTATCACACTTACCAAATAACCCTGTGACGAAACGCGCCGCTCTTCTTTGGATCTTCTCTATCTCCTCCGTCAACCCGACCTGGTACGGACCCCACACTGATGAGCAATACTCAAGTATAGGTCGAACGAGTGTTTTGTAAGCCACCTCCCTTTCTTGATGGACTACATTTTCTAAGGACTCTCCGAATGAATCTCAACTTGGTACCCGCCTTACCAACAATTAATTTTATATGATCATTCCACTTCAAATCGTTCCGCATGCATACTTCAACTGATCAACGAAAATAGGAAATAAAACAGCGCTCAGGAAAAGAAGTAGATACTGCAAGATAATTCTCTGAGGAAATTACTAAATAGGAAATGCATGGAATCTAAAGCTTAAAGGCTCCAGGGAAATTGCGAAGAAATAAAAAACAAACGGCCTTTCAAATGACTGGTTCAGTGAATAGGAAAAACAAAATTTACCTTCTGGAACTTGAAAGAAAAGAAATTTAGAATGCGAAAGAAATTCTACTGTTAACCGAAGAGGACAGAGCGAATAGCCGGAAAAAGTACAATGGGGGCCTGAGGCATGGCAGTGACGTGCCATCTCACTACGTTCATTCGCCAGTACTTAAGATAGTAATTAAGTCAGTAGAGGGAGAGAAACAATGATAATGGAACACAAAATTGTTGTGTTCCCTATTAACTTTGAGATTTACTGGTGCAAACTACACCGTAATCCTACCTTTGACTGGTGGATACTTGAATTTCAGCTGAACACTGGCATCAGAATTCACTGATGCGCATGCCGGGCGAGTTCGACCACTGTACCGTCGAAATCCGACGACGACCTGAAAACATCCAATCATTAGGAGTGAGACAATTTACGGGGCATCAGAAGGGTCCTTGACTCTGGATGGGAGAATACGTTGAAATAAACCAATGTTAAGACCCATTTTGTGAGGACTGATATCCCTTAGCAACAGTTAAGTGGACTCGTCTCGAGCCGTAAAGTCAGGGAGAGGAAAAGCAGCCCATTCAGAAATAGAACAGTTTTATGAAGTTAGAATGATTGAAGAATTCCACTGGAGGAAACGGTCATTCATTACTTATTATCAAGAACGTAAATATTAAAGAAGTGGTTCTGACGCTATAGTCGGAAGACAATTTGTAAATACAGGTCACAGGCCATAGTGCAGGTAGCACACTTTGGGCATCTGCTCAGTCAGGACCTGTGTCTGATGACATTTCCACCTCAGTGGTGTGATAAATACACACATAAAAAAAGTTTTGCATCACCTCGGCTCCGAGATTTCCGGAACCTGTACAGAAAATTGGTATAGAGATCAACATAAACATCATTTCCGACCTTTTTATTGCTCATGAAAACCACACATTGCATGTTGCACCACCATACAGCGAGACCTTCAGAAATGGTGGTCCAGATTGCTGTACACACCGGTACCTCTAATAGCCAGTAGCACGTCCTGTTGCATTGATGCATGCCTGTTTTCGTCCTGACATACTATCCACAAGTTCATCAACGCACTGTTGGCCCAGATTGTCCCACTTCTCAACGGCGATTCGGCGTATGGAGAACATGCTGGCCACTCTAGTCGAGCGATGTTGTTATCCTGAAGGAAGTCATTCACAAGATGGGTACGATGGGGCCGCAAATTGTCGTCCAAGAGGCGCCATGTCACGAATTGCCTGACCCTTCCCGCCGAAGGTTCGGGTCCTCCCTCTAGCATGGATGTGTGTTTTGTCCTTAGCGTATGTTAGGTTAAGTAGTGGGTAAGTCTACGGACCTCAGCAGTTTGGTCCCTTAGGAACTGCCAATTTCCTTGCACTATCGGTCAGAGGAAGGCGTTCACGTATCGTACAGCCGTTAGGGCGCCTTCCATGACCACCAGCGGCGTACGTCGGCCCCACATAATGCCACCGCATAATATCAGGGAACCTCCACCTTGCTGCACTCGCTGGACACTGTGTCTACGGCGTTCAGCCTGACCGGGTTTCCTCCACACAGGTCTCCGACGATTGTCTGGTTGAAGACATATGTGACGCTTATCGGTGAAGAGAACGTGATGCCAGTCCTGAGCGGTCCATTCGGCAGGTTTTTGGGCCCACCTGTACAGCGTTACATGGTTGCAAAGATGGGCCTCTCCATGGACGTCTGGAGTGAAGCTGCGTATCATGTCGCCTATTGTGCACAGTTTGAGTCGTTACACGACGTCCTGTGGCTGCACGAAAAGCATTACTCAACATGGTGGCGTTCCTGTCAGGGTTCCTCCGAGCCATAATCCATAGGTAGCGGCCATCTACTGCAGTAACAGTCCTTGGGCGGCCCGAGCGAGGCATGTCATCGGTAGTTCCTGCCTCTCTGTAACTCCTCCATGTCCAAACAACATTGCTTTAGTTCACTTCGAGACGTCTCGACACTTCAGTTGTTGAGAGACCTTCCTGCCACAAAGTAAAAATGCGGACGCGATCGAACCGTGTTATTTACCGTCTAGGCATCGTTGAACTACAGACAACAGGACCCGTGTACCTACTTCCTGGTGGAATGACTGGAACTAATCAGCTGTCAGACCTCCTCCGTCTAATGGGCGCTGCTCATGCATGGTTGTTTGGAGCTCTGAACAAATTCAAATGGCTCTGAGCACTATGGGACTTAACTGCTGTGGTCATCAGTCCCCTAGAACTTAGAACTACTTAAACCTAACTAACCTAAGGACATCACACACATCCATGCCCGAGGCAGGATTCGAACCTGCGACCGTGGCGGTCGCGCGGTTCCAGACTGCATCGCATAGAACCGCTCGGCCACTCCGACGGCGATCTCTGAACAGTCAAAGGGACTGTGTCCATGATACAATATCCACAGTCAACGTCTCTCTTCAGGAGTTCGGGGAACCGGGGTGACCATGTTTGTATGAAGAGTCGCGTAGGCAGTAACTTTAATTCTTGTAGTGAAGTTATGTTTTTCATTGTGACAATACCCACAGAATTAGGTGTTAGTAGCGTAAATGAACAACGGTTATGTATTGTTCTTATGCCATCTCTCACCTTGCCATCGGTAGGTTGGACGATGGCTACTATCTGGTTGTGAACTTTCTCATTGTTGTACAAATTTGTCGTTATGAACTCCTGGTCACGATTGTATGGGTTAATATTTCGTCTTGCAGAATAGGGTGCATCTATTAGGTGGTTGCATAAGTTCGTAGCGTTCTTGTTTTGCATGTCAGTACTCCGGTTGTCATGGATTTATTTATCAATTGTCATTTTTTATTTGTAGTTCACTGTTGCTATTTTAGTTTACATGTTGTCATTTTCTCATTTGGGGAAAGTGGATGGAGCCGTCGACTCTAGAAAATGGGGTGCCAAGTGGAGAAATCGGAACATTTCTGACATATTCTTCAGTTTGAATTCACTAAAGGGTGGACAGCAACAGAGGCTCTGTGTATGGGGATAATGCCATTGGACAGAGCAGGGCAAGAAAAAGTTCTCATTTTTGAGGAGGATCGTTTTGACATTAGCGACTCTCCACGTTTAGGAAGACGTTCGGGATTTGAAGAGGACCGTTTAAACGCGTTGGTCCATAATGATACACGTCAGCGTACTCGAGAACTGGCAAATTTCATGAACCGTGAACCAGCGTACGACATTTGCATGGAATGGGGGAAGTTCAAAAATCGCGTGTATCGCTATCACACACTGTAAGCCAAAACCACAAAAATCACCGGGTGACCATATGTGCATCTCCACTAAGCCAAAATCACAAAAATTTGCGGGTATCCATATGTGCGCCTCTCCTTGCTCGTCACCAGTTGGTTGTGAACAACATCGATCATTCCTATCCTGTATCGTAACTGGTGACGAGAAATGGTGTCTTTATGCCAGCCTAAGGAAAAGAAAGGAATGGTTGAGCACAGACGAAGCGGTAAATCCCCGTGCAAAGACTTACGCCCACCCACAAAAGATAATGTTACGCATCTAGCGGAACAGCGGCGGTGTGATGCACTAGGAATTGCTACCCCGAGGTGTAACGATCACTACCGTCATTTACTGTCAACAATTAAGACGTGTTGCAGACGCAATCCAAGAACAACGAGCAGAAAGACTACGTGGGGTGATGCCATTCCACGATTACGCCTGTCCGCCTGAAAATAAAAGAAAAGGCTATACAGGAGGTTGGTTGGGAAGTCATACCACACCTTCCTTATTCACATGATCTTTCCGCCTCAGATTCCCTCCTTCTCCGCTTTCTATTGAACAATCTTCAAGGAACTTCTTTTCCGTATGAGAACATGGCTGGATGAGTTCTTCGCCTCAAAAGCCTGCGATTTCTACAGTTTAGGAATCGAAAGTTACCACAGCGTAGGCAGACTGTTGTAAATAGTGGAGGATCATATATTATTGATGACTAGCCTCTGTTGTATGTATCTGTTCTTTTTTCTTTTAACTTATGGAAAAACGCAACAATCTTATGCACCAACCCAGTAGTTGCTCAGCAGATCCGTACCTATCCTGGCTTTGTATTTTCCAAGTCCCATATGGTAGCAGCACAGTTATTGTGAACTTAAATGACAGTCACTAATGACTTTGTTTAAAAGTTTTTCCTAAATGTCAGAATTATCGTCTGCCTTCGAGGCTCTGTGAATTTCGTTGCGTGGCGAGTGGCTATTTGTATTCTGTTGTTAATCATGATCATCAAATTAATCCAAGGACATAGTGCTTTAACAATTTAGTATGTTTTTAGCAGAGTAGGTTTACAGACCTTTTCCTCATTTGTGTCATTGTAACGATTAATTAGGTCATCCCAGATGGAGCAAGTAAAGGCAGGAAAGGTTTAACATGTAGATGCCGCGCGGATGGACTTCAAAATGCGTGTGAATTCCTAAGGGACTAAACTGCTGAGGTCATCGGTCCCTACACTTACACACTGCGTAAACTAACTTATGCTAACAACAACACACACACCCATGCCCGAGGGAGGATTCGAATCTGCGGCGGCAGGGGCTGGGCAATTCGTGACATGGTGCCCCAAATCGCGTGGCGGGTGAACTTCAAGTACACAGAGATAGTGGTAGGTCTCTCTTATCACTTGATCAGGCATTCTTATTATTCCTCCCCTTATGGCTATGACAGCTAGTTCAAGCATATATTATAGATGTACTTTCGTGCATCTTCATTCTATCCGTTTAAACCGATATATCAATTCTTCATGGCTAAATAGTTTGAGAAGTTTCTGATGAGTGCAATATTGATTCTGTGTCTGTTAAATATTTAATAAATAAACGGAGAGGTAACGTCGATTGTAACATGTAGAACATTTAGTATTATAGTCATTGTAAAAGAGGTTTAGAATACTTATAATCAGCTTTTGGAGAAGGATAGATAACATTTCAATGGAATTTTTAATACCATTTGGGTAAGTGCGAATAAATGACTATTCAAGTTATATGTAGAGTATGTTGGACTGGGGATGTACCTCAAAAGTTCTCGAAGAATATCACCCACACAATATTGAGATAGCATGTGCATATAAATGCAAGAATTATGATAGAATTTCATTTGACAACTCATTTTTATAAGCTGCTGAAAAGAATAACATACAAAAAACTGAAAATAAATTGAAGATCTGTTAGATGATGATTAGCTTGGCTTTAGAAAAGATAAATGAATCAATTAGAATTGATATGTTTGCTAAGAGAAGAGGAAATTTAAAAAAATTAACACATTTTCATATGCGTTGTTGACTTACAAAGAGCCTTCGACAATGTGAGACAGTAGAAGATGTTTCAGATTATCAGAAAAATGTTACATGCTGTTTGTTGTCAAAACATCTTTCGTCAGAGGTAAACTTTAATTGCTGTTAGTCGGTAGGTTTAGAATAGACCTATGAAAGGGCATATACACTGCGGAAAAAATCACAACTCCAAGGAGGAGTTGCGCGACATAAAAGAAAGTTGATAGGAGTGTTCCCACATCTGAAAGATGACGTCTTTTCGAATTTCGCACCATCCGTAATTGGCACTAGTATCTCCGCTTTAAGGACGTAAATCAGGTTCCCTTTAGATATACGCTGGAACGGTCGTGAGCGTTAGTTACCGTTGAGACTGCAAGTGGTGCGTTGATGTTAATCAAGAATGCCTTAAAGGCGACAATGACGCCATTTTCAAAACCTCAGCGAGTTTAAACGAGCTCTTTCAATATGGCTAAGAGAAGCTGGATGTTTCTTCTGTGTTACTGCACAATGCGATAAGACTTGGTAAGGCTTCGCGGAGTGACCGCGCGGTTAAAAGCGCCATGTCACAAATTGCCCGGCCCCTCCCGCAGAGCCGGCTGGTTTGGCCGAGCGGTTCTAGGCGCTTCAGTCTGGAACCGCGCGACCGCTACGGTCGCAGGTTCGAATCTTGCCTCGGGCATGGATGTGTGTGATGTCTTTAGGTTGGTTAGGTTTAAGTATTTCTAAGTTCTAGGGGACTGATGACCTCAGAAGTTAAGTCCCATAGCGCTAAGAACAATTTTTTGTTGGTTAGAAGGAAGCCAGTTGAGGACCTGCGAACGTTCTGTCTGTGTGCTAGACACACTGGATCTACACCTAGAGTTATGGCCTGTGGTTCGATTTCGTATGACGGCAGGAGCACTCTCGTGGTTATTCCATGACCGTAAATTTCTACGTCAGTCTGGTGATTCGACTTGCTGACCTATTCATGAACAGTGTTCCAGGGGGTGTTTTCCAACAGGATAACACTCCCCCATATACCATTCTTGTAACCCAACATACTCTACGGAGTGTCAAGATGTTGCCTTGGCCCGCTCGATATCGAGATCTGTCTGTTATGGAGCACTTATGCAACGTCATCGGAAGACATCTTCAGCGTATCCACAAAAGCTTTATTGACCGATCAAGTGCAACAGTCGTGGGACTCCATCCAAAGCATGACATTCGGCATCTGTACAATACAATGCATGCACGTTTACATGCTTGCATTCAACTGTCTGTTGGCTACTACGGTTGTTAATGTACCAGGAATCCACATTTGCAGTGGCTGATCTCGCCCTTACCTGTGGACGTGCAATGTTAATCACTTAAATGTGTTACTCAGACTAATGTATTCGCGAAATTTCATTATACTGCATTAATTATTTTCTGGTGTTGCGATTTTTTCTGTCAGTTTATTATCTGGCCTACGGTAATGATCTAACTACTTTTGCATCAGGTACAGCGTGTAATATAAAAACGTTCAAAAACAAAAAGGAAATATTAAAAATGGAAGACGAAGAAAGAAATCCTCGGATTAAATCTTCTTCCTCTGTTCTTCAATAAATGCCTCGAAGAAACAACGAAGGAAATCAAATTTTACGGATAAAGAATATCAAATATAAATTATAAGCGTGACTGGTGAGGTTATTATCTCCTGTGAAAAATGACATACGGGACCTGTCGAATAGAGTGAATTGTTTACTGAAAACTGAGTGTGAAATGAAAGAAAACGATGGAAAGACAAAAACATCAAGTAAAATGTGCCAGTTGTCCTGTCTACATACTTCTTACTATACTCATTTTTTCTACCTATCGGTTGATTGCTATCTGATCCTGGACTTTGATCTTTTTTAAAATGTGGGGTGCATGGACTTAACGAAGCCACTGTGCTTTTTATCGTGAGCAGGCAGTCTCTCTATTTGGAAGTTCTACTGAGTGCGATGTCTGAAGTGACTTAGAGAAATTACTGGATTTAAGCCCAAAGGTTCACTTGTTGTGCGCAACGGTATCTGATCACGCGATTTCAGAACGACCGACCTGGGAATTGAATTTTATTTAAACATTTTAAAAAATATATGTTAAGCAGGACATCTATCGTCAATAATCACAGGAGACGAAAAGCAAGAGTGGGAAACGTGGGGGAAAACGCTAACGATCTGTATTCCATGAAAGAAGACATTTATTATCAGGAAGGCACTCTTTCCTCGATTTTACAGTCTTTTAACAAAGCAAAGACATCTTACTAGTATCATTTCTTATGAGGCAGGGGTGACTTCTTAAGAAACTCACTAATCATAATTCTTTCAGCAAAGGATCGTGCCATCGGAAGGCTGGGACAATGATGCCCTTATGAAAGCACAAAAATTCATACACTCATTACAGGAGGTAAAGAAAGCCACTAGAAGATAAGTTCACCATATGGAGGAAAATCTTAATAATTCGTAGGAACTGCAAGAACTTGCCGTCAGGAATAGATTGTGACAATTCATTATGCGCAAGAAATTCTGTAGATCACAATGGAAAATGATGTGCCCGCACAGGTGGCCCACAAGTAAAGAGTCCAGGTATATCAAATAAAAGAAAAGTTATTTGAATCAAGAGAACGGAGTTCAAATTATTAAAGACTGTACCCTGGGGAGCATGAAAAAAAGATAGCTCGGTTGGTCAAACACGATCAGGCCTTCAACCTGTGTGAGGGGAAAACGAAGTTTTAACGTTCTGAGCAATTTTAGTGAAGGAAAGTAAAAATAACTTTTCTGAGTAGGACACAAAACAGTTCATCAGTCTGGTAACGAGGAAAACAAAGTACTGTATAATAGGAGATAGAAAACAACTCTGATCATAAGCCCTTGGCACACTTCAGATAAACACTGTCTGAGTAAAGTAACTGACTCACTCAGTATAATAATTAAGTCATTTCTAAGTTCAAAACACATTTAGGATAAAGACAACGCCAAATAGAAAATATAAAGACCTCCAGCGTAAAAACAAAGTCCGGCAAAGAGGAACAGTTAGAGTCTGACTTCCAAAGAAGAATCCTTTAAACCCAATGAGGCTGAACTAAAGCTCATCAAACAACAATAATGCAATAATCAGCCTTCCCATCAGAGCCACATCTCCAGCATTCAGGGCGAGGGGTCTGGCTTGGACGGCGATTGCAGCGTAGCGATTTTCTAAGAGTGAGCTCATGTATGTGGAAATGCATTATTATTCAGCGCCTGGCACAGGAAGGCTACTCCTCAGGGGCCGTGCTTTGGCATATGTACAGCTTCGGCGACAGGATGCATTCCGTGTTTTTTCCTTCCTTTAGCGTGGTTGCATGGCTGAATAAAAAAAAAAGTCCTTGCTGCCAGTGGCCTCTGCTGCCGCTTCGATCGCCATCTGGTGGCCCGGCCGAAACGCTAGTGTCCTCTGCTGGTCTGGTCGCAGATTTCTGGCGTTGTGCCGGCCGGGGTGGCCGAGCGGTTCTAGGCACTACAATATGGAATCGCGCGACCGCTACGGTTGCAGGTTAGAATCCTGCTTTGGGCATGGGTGTGTGTGATGTCCTTAGGTTAGTTAGGTTTAAGTAGTTCTAGGTTCTAGGGGACTGATGACCTCAGAAGTCCCATAGTGCTCAGAGCCATTTGAACCATTTTCTGGCGTTACGAGGTCCCGCGGCGTTTGCTCCATACGGATCGAGTACGAGCCAACCTGAACAACTACAAGTAATTCGGGGTGCCGTCGGCGCCTAATGTTTGGGGGACCACCGCTGGGAACTCCTAATGTGTGTGGACAATGAAACCACGCCATCCTCCCAAAAAACTAAGTTGAAATCGATAAAAGTTACACTCACAAAATTTATACAGGGTGGTCCATTGATAGTGACCGGGCCAAATATCTCACGAAATAAGCATCAAACGAAAAAATTACAAAGAACGTAACTCGTCTAGTTGAAGGGTGAAATCAGATGGCGCTATGGTCGGCCCGCTAGGTGGCGCTGTCTTAGGTCAAATGCATATCAACTGCGTTTATTTTTTATTTTTTTTTAAATAGGAACCCCCATTTCTTATTACATATTCCTGTAGTACGTAAAGAAATATGAATGTTTTAGTTGGATCACTTTTTTCGCTTTGTGATAGATGGCGCTGTAATAGTCACAAACGTATAACTACGTGGTATCACGTAACATTCCGCCAGTGGGGAGGGTATTTGTTTCGTGATACATTACCCGTGTTAAAATGGACCGTTTATCACTTGCGGAAAATGTCGATATCGTGCTGATGTATGGTTATTGTGATCAAAATGCCCAACGGGCGTGTGCTATGTATGCTGTTCGGTATCCTGGACGGCATCATCCAAGTTTCCGGACCATTCGCCGGATAGTTACATTATCTAAGGAAACAGTAAGTGTTCAGCGACATGTGAAACGTCAACCACGACCTGCAACAAATGATGATGCCCAAGTAGGTGTTTTAGCTGCTGTCGCCGATAATCCGCATATCAGTAGCAGACAAAGTGCTCGAGAATCGTGAATCTAAAAAACGTCGGTGTTGAGAATGCTACATCAACATCGATTGCGCCCGGAATTGCATGGCGACGACTTTGAAAGTTGTGTACAATTCTGCCACTGGGCACAAGAGAAATTACGGGACGATGACAAATTTTTTGCTTCGTTCTATTTAGCGAAGAAGCGTCATTCACCAACCGTGGTAACGTAAACCGGCATGATATGCACTATTGGGCAACGGAAAATCTACAATGGCTGCGACAAGTGTAACATCAGCGACCTTGGCGGGTTAATGTATGGTGCGGCATTGTGGGAGGAAGGGTAATTGGCCCCCATTTTATCGATGGCCCGCACGTCACCGGATCTGACGTCCCCGGATTTCTTTCTGTGGGTAAAGTTGAAGGATATTTGCCATCGTGATCCACAGACGGCGCCTGACAACATGCGTCAGCGCATTCTCAATGCATGTGCGAACATTACGGAAGGCGATCAACTCGCTGTTCAGACGAATGTCGTTACACGTATTGCCAAATGGATTGAGGTTGACGGACATCATTTTCAGCATTTATTGCATTAATGTGGTATTTACTGTAATCACGCTATAACAGGATGCGTTCTCAGAAATGGTAAGTTCACAAAGATACATGTGTCACATTGGAACAACCGAAGTAAAATGTTCAAACGTACCTACGTTCTGTATTTTAATTTAAAAAACCTACCTATTACCAACTGTTCGTCTAAAATTGTGAGCTATTTGTTTATGACTATTACAGCGCCATCTATCACAAAGCGAAGAAAGTGGTCCAACTAAAACATTCATGTTTCTTTATGCACTACACGATTATGTAATAAAAATGATGGTTCCCATTTAAAAAAACGCAGTTGATATCCGTTTGACCTATGGCAGCGCCATCTAGCGGGACAACCACAGCGACATCTGGTTTCCCCCTTCAAGCTAGACAAGTTTCGTTCTTTGTAGTTTTTTCGTTTGACGCTTATTTCGTGAGATATTTGGTCCGGTCTCGATCAATGGACCACCCTGTATACTTAACACCCCAGGTGTGTTTTTCTTCTTTTTTAGATTATGGTTTTAGTGCGCAAAACAGCTATGGCCATAAGCGCCCACCCCAGATATCTGAAGTAAATCACTGCAGAGATTACCTACATTATAAAACGAATCGAATTACTGGAACCCCGACCAAATTGATTGTTTCCGGAATGAACTCAAAAGCACCAAATGTGACTCCGAAGACATTTCTAGAACTTCCCAGACATAGTAGTCTGGCACAGCATCGCTGAGTGAGGACAGAGGATGGCCAGTCGTAAAGAAACGACATCGTGGCGACAGGTGCTTTGTCCATTCGGGTTGATGCTAGAAGCGTTAGTTTACCGTACAAAATTTGGACAAAAGCCCAGTGGAATTTTCCATGGCTCGCACGTAGTTCTGCTGATCAGTCGCAAGAGGTACTTTTAGAAAGTGGGGGACAAACTGTTATCTCTTGCCCGAGCACGTCACACACTACCATTGAAAACTAAATTCAATAGACGTGTCCACACCTTCCAATAAGGCTATTCCGATTCAACAATCGCACGTGGACTTCCACTCGCTCACACATTCGTACATCACAGAACTATTCACAATTAGAATTGTGGATCAGGGGTAACACAGAATTATGATATGAAATAACAAAATAAATCAAATCAATAAAGCTCGTTCTTTACAAAATCCTTCTCCCAGGCAAGACTATGCATTAAGAAAGTAGCAGAAAAGGAGTCTTGTGAACTAAATGAAGCAACTGAAATAAATGGTTGTAGCTCCTTCATAATTTGCTTTGAGAACAAATAAGAAAAGGAAATACTTCTCAATGAAACTTATGACGGCGCTACAACGTTATTTAAATTATAAGACAAGTTGCGGATCTGTTTATCGTAAGTGAAGCAAGTTAATCAAAATAAATAATAATTTAATGAAAAGTGGCCGAAACAGACGCCTCTCAAAAGGAGTAATAGAAATGGGATTAGTGACAAACTTAGTATCAGTACTGGCATTGACACAGGAGACAAGGTGAACAAGTTCTGTAACCTTGGGAACAAACTCACGCGTCACAAACAAAGTAAGTAGGATATACCAAGCAGATTAGCACAGGTACGGCAGTCTAAGGTGACTGGGCCGATGACTCACATCCACATAGAGCTTATCGATACACTGATGCCAGTAAATGATTTAGAAACGATGGGTGCCTTATCCCGCCGTGTACGCCTCCAGTGGGATCCTCTACCTGAATCTGAACCATCCATATGTTCCAGCGTTGCCAGTTTATGAGGTACACGAAATTTTATCCTCATGCTCCCAGAAGTTAAGAGGGAATTTTCGCTCTACCTTTCGGTGCGACTGTACGAAACTCCTTTTACAGTAGTCTCTTTCCTAATTCTGAGTAGCAACTTCTACACCATTCTCCGTCCACCTTGACACGTCAGGTGAGGGTTGCATCTTGTAACAAAGTAGTAGTACTGTGGTGAGTGTCTGTTATGCTGTAGATAACACAGATGGCTAACAGGGTAACCAAAAAATGGTTGAGACTGTTAATTTCTAACCCAAGCGACAGTTTTAAGGATCAGTTACGGAAGGACCAATTAACAGGTGAAAGCTGGAAAATTACTAGCTACCAAGTGCGACAACTTTCTCTTCTAGACACGGCCACTAGTTGACGCAGCCACTGGCGACAACTTCGGCCTAAATACATGCCACGACGACGACGTAACGGCTGCCTACCGGGTGGTGTACGACGTTTCTTCGACACCTCGCTCCTCCATTATCATTAAGTAGAGTGTAAATATTCATGACCAACCTGTGCGGCTGCACTTAGCGGCCACTCAGTTATGCACGCTTTTCATGTCGCCGGCAGTGACGTACGTCATAGAGGAAATACGCCTTGCTTTTAAATGGCGTATATAAAATGTTGCAAAGTGGTGGCAGGTAGAATGCACCAGAAAACCGTATTTTAAGCTAAGTACAAGCACTGCTGTATCATTAAAAAATAAAATACTGCGACTCATTGGCCGGGATTGCGTCATGCATATTAGATAATGACTAGGCAGGACTTTCGCACAAACTAGTTCAGGCTGGCAAGGAAATTGGGGCGAGTGCGGAAAGAGATACCGACCGTCTTCTTCAATACATGAATACGAAGCTCCAAGACAAGTGTCTCTCTCATTTCTGGTCAAAACGTCCCATTCATTGTTAGATTGCTCTGTATGCAGTTTTGCGAGGTATGAATTACTGATGCATTTCTTTGCAAATGTTTTCTAACGAAATCATCGCCACTAACGCATCTCTTGAGTCAATAATTCTTTATCGTCTGACTTTTGTGCCCTCACCCTCACCATCCTCATCAGAATAGGTGCATCCAGAAAGGAAGTTCCGATGACCGATTAAGAAAGCAAAAATATCACTATGAAAGAACTATGTGTTGCAATATTTCCGAAGATTCACTCGCTACCTCTCACCACCATTGCTGAGGCGTTGTTCGTAATGATACACTACCAATTGTATGCCTATATTGTCTCAGTTACACTGTGTCGGCAATTGCTGTGCAACACTATCTCCACGTAGACGTACACCATAATTACTCTACCACGCAAACATTTTTGATTACACTCGTCTGGTCTGAGAAGTTTCCGGGGCGGGTCCACTGGGGGCCGAACCGGACAGTAACCCTGGGTTTGGTGTGGGGCGGCGGTGGGGTGGGTGGACTGCTGTGACCTGTTGTAAACCACTGAGGACTACGGCGGGACGAAGCCTCTCCATCGTTTCTAGATGCCCGGTTTAATACACAACACAATGCGTATGTCATAGGAGCCTGCCACCATCATCTGGACTAATGAACCCAATTCAGTCTGCACCTCAGGGTCGTTGCGGAAACGTTTTCCTGTCAGAAGACGGAAGAGATGAAAGTCCCATATAAACTAATTCAACATATTTCGAATGGCGTTGGCTGTATGGGTTCACGCATTATTATGGATAAGCCTAATGTCTTTTGTAAACATCTTTCACCTCTTTTTCTGGATTGTTTGACAATATCCATCAACAGAGACTGTCTGCTTGAATTTGTTCTTCACAGGTGAACCACTATTCCGCCAAAGCATGAATTGTTGTTTTGTTTCTGGTGTGGCATGCGACACCCAAGTTTCATCCCCTGTGACAACATGGTCTACGAACTCATCACCTTTCTCTCCGTACCGTTGTAGGAATATCAATAGTGCGGCCAGATGTTTGATTTTGTGTTCTTCTGTTAGTTTCCTTGACACCCATGATGCAGACACTTCATGAAAATCAACCCACCGGAAAACAATTTCGTGCAATAGCGAGCGAGACATCTGTGGAAAGTAACGAGAATGTAATGAAATTGCGAACTACCGGTTTTGCAAAATTGCTTGCCTCACACTTACCATCAGTTCTGGTGTCACCAGGCACAGTCGGCCTCTACGGCCTTCGTCGTGAATACTGGTTCCTCCTTCATCCAATTGCCTGTACCATCCTCTGACAACACTGTTGCTCATAATATAGTGTCCAAGCACGTGCAACGGTTGGCGGTGGATCTATGATGGGATTTGATCCTGGGCGTGCGAAACTCGGATAATTGCACGAAATTCGTAGTTGGGGGTAGACGGTATTAGAGCAGCCATTTTGTCCTGCCGCTGTGCGGTAACCACTGCCGCCACAAGACTGAAACTGCATTGCTTTATTCCCACATACTTCCTCTCTTCTCATGTGCATGCGCGTTCCTACCCGATCATTCGTGCCATCTATGGACACGATCGGATCTTACTCTCTCGATGCACCTTGCACAACGGCGGCCACTTTGTCGTCATTGTCTTCGTTAAATTGCGCACTCGAGCGACATGCGTAAATTACTTATCGACTCGTAGACGATCAGTCACTTCCGACTCTGTTCAGTGGAGCGATCCTAGTTTGCAAACAGGAAAAGTCGGAAATTTTTGTGGAAACGCCAGACCGTTGCTGGCCAATCAGACAGCTGGGTGCCTAGTTTTCGGTTGGACGTCTCATCCAGCATTCAGCACAAAGCTCACTTTTCCTGGTTAATGCATCGAGCAGAAGCAATTTAGACTTTTTCTCTTGTCTGTTAGACATGGACAAAGCTTTGTGCTTAAAATTGCGTGAGACAAATTCCATCAGCAACTTTCAGCATATTACTGAGATTGCAGCAAGCTATGAACATTCACGCTGTATTCACGTGGATGAAGATCAGTAGAGTATTGGTGTTACGTAAAGTCGTGCCCTTTTCTCATTGCCTTATGTATTCGCACTTGCCGTGGAAAATGTAATGCCCTTGTTCTTGCTTTCGGTCTCATCAGAACAAGTGGCGGTCCGTCCCTGTGTTGGCCATCCGCAAACTCAAAACACATACATGTTCTCCCACTCACAACATTATTTTTCAGCAGTGTGTCACTTTATTTTTGCGTATTTTTGTGTTGTGATTTAGGAGGGATATTAAATGTACTGCGTTTTCCTTACATTTCATTAAATTCCTGGTGGAAGAGTTCTCCTTGCTCTTTAGAATAATGTTCCAGAATTTCAGGGAAGCATTCAGTATACGAGTGTAATAAGTAGATTTTTACACTAACGTTACAAACTAACTTCTTGAAAATTCTCAACATAATGTTGCCAATATTTTTACACTTAGGATTTTTTATTCACTAGAAAGTCTTTGGTAACACATGTGACCGCCACCCACGCATTTTTTTGTTCTAACATTCACTGTATTATCAAACTGGTTGTTATGAGTATGTGAATTCGATGACGAACCAAACTTCCAGCTTTCTATTTTTCTTGACTGACGAAGAAAAATCTCATAGAAAGGTATTTAAAGGAGGACCATCTTTTGCAACAGATTTACAAACTGCTTCATCTAGCCCAGTTTGGTATATAGTGGTGGAAGCAATAGTATTTCGTGCTATCCACCATGCGGTTCATGCAACATGTCTTTATAACCAAACACAAAATGTCTCATATTTCATCTAAACTTTACATTCTAATGGTTTTGCTTTGCGTGGTTAACCCACTCTTATACAAAAGCAGGGCATTTTTAAACACGCATTAGCTGCCTTAATAAAATTCTTAACACTGAATATAATTTTTTCCCATTACGAAAAACCTGTTCGCGTATAGAAAAAGCTAATAACAGCTCTTAAATCAGCATGTAAAGTTATATATTTATTTTCTATTGTCTGCAGTGCAGACTGGTGTTACTATTGTTTGTCGTTTTTATTAGCCATTCATTACAGAGTGCCACTATATCGTCTTAAATGCGCAGTTTCCTGGAGACAGTACATGTATGTTCATATTTTGAAGAAGGAATCTGGCGGCCTGTCCATCTTCCAACTTTTTGTACAACTACATATCGTTCTCAGCGCCTGCCTCATGTGCGAATCATTCCTGATTCGTTAACATTAACAGAGGTCACTTAAGTAATTACCGATTGCTGCCGTAAACCATACTGAACATCCACTGATATTTTCACTTCGTCATGTGACTTCTGTTTCTGTCACGTACGACATAAATCATAGTGGATATAAAATAAGTTACCCTGTCAATCTTCTTCTTAAACATATTTTCAAGTATACATTACAATAATTATTAGTCTAAAAGTGTAGCATGTTAAGAGAAATTAACGTTTTAGTTAATTAATGTACATTTGATAAAGTAACCAACGATGAAAGACACGAAGACAAATTGTAACACAACTTCACCTGAATTCTCAGGATGTCAAAAGCCGGGTGTGCTGTGAACGCGACCTTACTCATCAGGTGCTCCGTGGAACTGCAGATTACACTTTTGCTGAATCTGTCACCCCAGATCGTATAAAATGATAGATTAGCCCCATGAAGCTAATAGGTTACTTGGAAAACGAACTGTCGCGTACATCGGAAAATGTTATTTGATAAGTTCCTGGTCTCGACAGGGACCTCACCTATTGCTTATGTTTGGAGGACCTGGGCATTTCAATAGAATAATTTGCTTTAATGTTTGCTGAATGATAGACTTTGATCTGGTAAAATAACATTTATGCAAACAGTGTAAAAAAATCGTTTAGGGCACATAAACGTCGTGGTTATAAAAATTTTGAGAATGAATTTATGTAATTGAAATAGAGAACTGATAAGAAAATGAGTGGCTATTGAACGAATGAGATGACATCCAGACACACAAAGGACACATATTACGTTTCCAACCGTGATTGCAAAATTATGTAATCACATAAAAAAGGTATGATTTCGAACAGAAACACAAGGTCAATGGATAAAGCAAGAACCAGAAGGGAACGTCACTAGGCGGGTGAGCTCCAACGAGTTGATTACGAAGCAACGAAGCAAAACATAAGTGGTTACGAAAAGAAGTCCTTCGAAACAACGGCCAGATTGCGGAAAAACCGGCTGATCAGTGCGTGAAGAGCGTAGATCAAGTTAGGAAGACTGAAAAATTAAAACCACGAATGAGCTCCACTTACCTTAATATATCGCGAGTTTCGAAGTCGGGAACGTGAATGCAAATGCGAACCTACCGTGGCTGTCATTGAGGTGGTTGGCAACAAGGCGGGTTGCGTCCGCTGCTACCTGTTTCTGGGCTGAGCTGACGTGATGATATTGAGGTACCGCGAATCTCATCATCGCCCTGATTACTTCCCGCGGGTGCGAGTAAGTTCACAGTGAAAAACGTACGAGTACGGAGTCCAGAGTAGCATTACCAGCTAGGAGTTCGAATCAGAAAACCCATACCAATCCGAATACGAATACGAATGCCTCTCTCAATTTTTGGTATCCTTCCTTCAGACCTCAGAAAGGCATCCCATACAATCTTTTCTAGCCGATTCCAGAAAGAGCCTAAGTGCTTCTCCAGTCAGGGATCAGGAAGCCTCTTCTCTACCTCCCGCCATTAAGTTAAAGATGTATCCGCCCACGAGACACGTGTATGAGAAAATGGAAATGCGAAAAGTGTGTCGCTCCTTTCCCAAGTACAGACTTTTTGTCTTAAATTTTGAAAACTTTGTTGGACTTCCCATAGTATACCCAAAGGAAAGGCAAAGTTTGGAAATCTGAAAACGCATGAGTGACTATTTATTTAGCTTGAAGAAACGTGTCTAGAGAGACCATACGCAGCAGGATAACGGCAAGTGGACAGCTGAGGACTCCACCCAAAGGTTACTAAAAAGCAGAGTTCTCACCCCTTCCATCAGTGGTTTCCTGTTCTGCTGTAACAGACACCAGTCTTCATTCCGCTGCTGTTTATCTGTGGAGGCTGAGCCAGGAGGATAATTCCTGTAGGGCTCGCCTGACTGTTTATGCGGTCTGCTGGAGTAAGAGCTGCCCTCTGAGTGACCGAGAGCCCTTCCAAAGAGTGTGAAATCTCGTCATGTTTTCGCCCGACCGAAAAAGACTTCCCCTGGTCAACACCAGATATATTTAATGAAAAACAACTACTAAAAGAGCAAAATGTTATCTTGGGTACAAGGAGGGGGTACCCCACTTTACTGCAAGCTATCCCTAACCACTCATGTAATCACCATGTAACATCGGTGAAAAGTTGGCAAGTAAATACTGAATCTAAAAGTAAATGAAGGAAGAGAGTCCCATATACAAATTTAGTATGCAAATGGCATAAACTGTGAGGTTAAAGACATGAAACATGTCGCAGCCTCACAAGTGTACAGGTAAAAGCTCGCAGAAAGTTTTACAAAATTCGTTTCAGGAATTACTACAGAAAGCTGAAATTTAAGAACATACCAGATATGTGACAGTCTAAGCGGTGTTGAAATTACGTCATGATTGATCTCTACGTTATTTGTGACGTAAAATTCGAAGTTCGACTTTAGCAGACGAGAAATTTAGCCAGGAGAAAGCTCCAGCGAAACGAACTGGTTAGAGCGGTTTACAAAATTTTAATATCAGCGGATGAGAGAGAGGACTTTTACGTACTGATGCGGACAAGCGAGCTGAGGATGCGCCTATCATTTCTCTTACCATGGTTAAGTGGAAAGAACGGAAACTGCCTGAAGAAAATGAAGCACTCAGATCGACGAGAGTAAACGAAATGAAATTTCACGGGTTGAGAGTGTATGTGACGTTATTTCAGTGACTACAATACTGAGTCAAATTTTATACGAACTTGGCAGTACGAGACCATTTATCAGTATGACGTGTCACTAAGCCGTTGTTTCTCTCCTGATGCACACTGGCCCACAACTGTTGTAAATGATCCTTGATACTTGTCGCTGCCACTGAGACTTGTCCCACACATGTTCTATCGGGTACAGATCTGAGGATCTTGTTGGACACGGAAGTAGCATCACACTGATCCTTCACAGATATGCGTGCCATGTGTGGACGAGCATTGTACTACTGGAAAATGGCACCAAGATATTGTCGCATGTGGGTCAACACATAAGGGAGCAGTGTGTCCGCGACGAACAGTGGTGTCTCCAGACTTTCACCAATCACTACGAGACCTGAACTGAAGATATAGTCAATTGATTCCCGCATCATGAAGCCAGGACTAACGCCGTTGTGCCCTTCTAAAGCGTAGAAAAAATGGGATCTCTACCCAGTTCGCCGTTGTACTCGCTGGCGATGATCACCCGAGGTAGTACAGGACCGCGATCCGTCGCTGAGCGCAGTATGAATCGATTCATTAGTAGTCTATGCTTCTCTGGTACGGCACCACTCCAAAAGCTGTGGTTTGCTTTGTGATTTTAACGACAGCCTACTCATGGGACAGTCATTCCCTTGTCCGGCTACTATAAATCTATGAGGGGATAACACAAAATATTGTAGGGAGTCCATTACTTTTTCTGATGACAGGCGGAGGTGTGAGTGGGATATGACCAGCTTTATGCACAATACTGCGATGGTCAAAAAATAAATAAATACTTCAAAGGTCCACCTCAGCTGCGAAAGTTACTGGTCTTTACTCAGGTTTCAGTTACAGTAATCAAACCTTCTTCAGAAGCATAACTAAACTAATACATCCCAGAGTAAGGTACGGTCAAACATAAAAAGCTCAAGTACTGTGGTACCGTGTCAAGCTACGTTACTTAGCTGACGAACAGCCCCGGCCCCACTTCATGGAAAGCGGTCGGTTAGCCGCGAACGCTGCGTTGGAACTCTTCGAAGTATTAATTTATCACAGTTGCTGACAGGGCTGCAACATGTACTGTGATAGTCCCTCGTAGTGGCAGATGTCGTTGACCTAAAACTTGACAAGAACTCTCCCCTCGCTTTCCTATGCATCCGATTGCCCCACAAACCTTGATAGTGCAAGATTCGACTATCCAGCCAAACGGAGACCGACAATGAGGGCCCATTTAAACTCTCTCAGACGCTGATAACGCTGTCTCATACGCGTACGCGCGTCTTCGTGTCCTTCACACTGATCACTAAACATCTGACTCCTTTCACATACCTTACGCAGGGTAGCTAGTAACCGTGTGCAAATGTTGTAAGGCTGTTGTAGGGGAGGCTACGCTGGCAAATAACTATTAAGAACAAATCTGACACGTTGCGCCGCTGAGCCGTGCTGCGGCTCGCGTTGGTGTCGTGTGTAGGTTTCTGCCAGACCGTATCGTTTAGTTGGCATGGTTGCGTTGTTTGTCTTCTTCTCCTGTTCATTGGCGCCACTCGGTTTCGTAAGCGTTGCCTGTCCTCCAGTCGCAGCAGTGTCGCCTATCGATAGTTCTGCTGCCCTATCTTTTGAGCGACGTTGTGCCTTTTCCATGTGGTGTGAGGGGAGTTCGGTTGGGGACGCAGGAGCAGCGAGGTCCGCACAGAGGGACAACATACCGGGACCGGTGATGGCGTCTATGGACTGCCGCATTGAAGGGCAGTGGTCACGAGGGTGCACGATCTCGTGGAAACCGGATCCTGCTTGTTTAAGTTGAGTGCATTGCAATTCGCGTAGAGAAACCTCCACCAATATGAAATCTCGCGTTTCTCCAGTGGCTTGGGTTCGCGTTGCTGCTCGTAGTGTCGCCAAGGAGAAAAGCAGCGAGTGGAGTACCTGGGGAAGGCGGATCTGATTAGCCTTCCTGAGCTTCTAATTACTATTTACTATTTTCAGCGTCTTACATTGTTACCTGGCCTGGGGGTTAGTGTATGAAACGGCAGTGTACATTTTCTCGCCTTGCCGCCGCTGCCCTAAGTTTGACAGCTTCTTGATTGTAGGTAGGGTGGCGTTCTTCTACGTTAGTGGGAGTCATTCCTTGTTGTTCCGGGCACTCTAAGCACAGTATACTGTGGGCAGAGCCCAGACCGCCGGTTCCGGCTTTGGCGTAATTTTACATCTTGTATTTGTTTTGTTAGATATCAGGTAGCCTAACCAAGATTATCATTAGTCACTCGTTAGGCTGCTATTAGTCCGAGTTACCATGCTGTGATCTGAATGCAAGTCTTGGCTGCCTTTCTCTTCGCACGCGTTAGTGTTTGTGGGGTGGCCCACTCAGAGGTCGATTCCTGTAGCACCGTCTGTCACTGGCCCTTGTGTTTTATTATTCTATTATTAAGTTACCATAATTTGTCTCACCTGTTTGATGATCTGTTGTTTGTTTTTTTTAATTAACTTTTGTATACCATTCACCGTTTGGCAATATATCTGTTAATTTTTTTTATAATTGCCATTTTGGCCTTTTGGCCTTCAGCTGTGATAGTGGTTACTTGGCTTAAAATTCTGATTGCGACCACATTGCCTTGTTTTCCAAAATTATTTTTTGTCTGTATTATATGTATGTTTGTTTGATAATTGCCGTTTTGGCGTTAAAGGGCTTCAGCCATGACTGTGGTTACTTGCTTGTTTTCAAAAATTATTTACTAAAATAAATGAGCGAAATTGCAAAACAAACCAATAGTAACTGATTCGGGCCCCGTCCATAATTGTAACCCAATCCTGCCATCCTTAATTACCAGGTGTAGTCGCATCCCAGCTATTTAAGACTGAAGTTAGCTACACAGCTAGTCGTGCACGCAAATCCAAGCGCCTTACTAGAGGCGGTGTCACCAAACATGTTCTTCGTTTGGATTCCTCAGACCGAACAAACGTAGATTTTGCTCAATTAGCTTAAATTTTTCACTACCGAAAAAGGCACATTTTAACTAGTAATGAGCGTTGAAACAGGTAATAATCACGGACTGTGCATCGCCGCGTTTTAAGGCGTGCAAATGCTTGAATTTGCGCGTGCAACGACCTCGTTGGCTAACTTAAGGGTATTTCTCAGCACAACCTCTGCTGCAAAACCTTACAAGCTATTCGGACTGTTTCTGACAACACTGTGTAGTGTTGCTGAACATGAGCAACAGTCAATGCACTCTGGTGGTCGTCCTGCCTATCACAGGGTGGTCGTCCTGCCAGAAAAGATGGCTCTGAGCACTATGGGACTTAACATCTGTGGTCATCAGTCCCCTACAACTTAGAACTACTTAAAGCTAACTAACCTAAGGACATCACACACATCCATGCCCGAGGCAGGATTCGAACCTGCGACCGTAGCAGTCGCGCGGTTCCGGACTGAAGCACCTAGAACCGCTCGGCCAGTAAAGCCACAAATCACCTATGTACCCGCCGATAATGTTTAATTGTACGAAGTTACGCAGTTAGTAAACTGGGCAAGATTGCAAGTAATATTATTTAAGCTCTTTGTTACCCCGGCAAGAGAAGGAATGTGTTTAGGGAAAACCCGTTTTAATAAGCTACTGCCGCTGTGACAGGGCACGTAATTGTTCCGCTGCGACCTCTGCGGGCTGACAAGGTGGCAGGCGGCTGACGGAGAAGCGCGCGGCGGTCCTGAGAGACGCGCTCCGGACCCGGGCTGGGCTGGAGGCCATTAGCGTCCCGTTAGGGCTGTAAGTGGATCACCCCCCGCAGAGCGCCTGGACCAGCCCCCGCGGCCACGGTTAACCCCGCGGCAGGCGCTATTAATTAGCCGTCCGCAGCCGCGGCCGTCAGCGCGGCCCGCACAGCTCTCATTACGAGTAACGGCGTGTGAAGCCCGCGCCTGCCACGCGCTCGAGCTGCCACCGCCACACGTGGGGCCGTGCGGGGCTCACTGGCGGCGCCCTGCTCAACCCAGTCTTTGTGTCCAGCTACTGGCACGTGGTACATATGCGCTAAACAACACGAGTAAATCGTCCCCGTCAGTCGTATTCAGCACATGAGCTATCTCGTCTCCATTTGCTACCGACAAACAGCAACACCGACTCAAAGGAAGGCCTCGGCGCTTGTTCGTGACGTCACGTCAGCTAGGCACGGCGAGCGCCAGGTCTGTTGCAGGCATACTCATAATGGTGGTGTCTCCCTCTCTGGCACAGGAAAATGTGAAACTATTGGCGGTAATTGACCAACACGCATTGTTCTGAGAGATTTCTGCAAATCAATTAATCGTCTAATTCATTACACTTCTTAACAAATAGTGTACTCCTGAACTTAAATTTCCACCTGTTTTAAGGATTGACATACAAAAACAACTTCATGGTCCAGCAGCAACAGAATTCGTGCTTCTTTACCTTATTTGTAAATCTGAGGAAGTTACGTTTGTACTGGGTTGCTTTTACAAGAAACTGTGAACATATTGGTGCTCTTCTTTAGGTATCTTGGTTGACTGTGGGGTGAGGAGCACTGAATGTTAATGAAATATCTTGCGATTGTACACGTTGGGGGAGGGGGTGGGGGTCAGAAGAAGAGGCAGAAGAGATATACTCGTTTTATCAAATAAAATTTTTTTATCTTATGGAGTTTCTCCTTTCAGTTGCAAGAGGGGAATATTATCTTTTCTAATGTGCATGATTAAAAAAGTTTAAGCTCAGCAGTATTTTCGATGTATGAAGCTATTTTGTTTCCTGTTTAGAATTCCTTTCGTTAAAAACGACTGTAATCTAATGACTGGCAACAGTTGGACATTTACACATGTGACTATGTCAAACGAAAGTAAATAAATAAATAAAGAGTTAATTGTAAGGGGGTTGGGGTAAGTTTCGATAGCAAAATGGATCAAGTAAAGATAGTTACTTAAATGTAAAATTTCCGAAGCTTGCAATGGGGCAAAGCATCTTCTCATATTGATCTACGTTTGTTTCGACAGGATTCAGTAATACAGAACTATGATGTTCATTTGTAGCTTTAAGATAGTAAGAAAACCTTTTATCTAAATAAAACTGCAGAATCCAAAACAATACCAAACATTTTGTCCAAAAATAAGAGATTTATAGTGATAAGCACGCCCAGGCGTTTCTGCCTGCAACAGACCTGGCGTTCGCCGTGCCTAGCTGCCGTGACGTTATTAACAAGCGCCGAGGCCTTCCTTTGAGTCTGTGTTGCAAACAGACAGTGAATACATTGCTATTAGCCGTCAGACTGTCAGGAAATCTCAAAAACTGCAATGCAGGTTTAATGATATGAAGCTTGCCACCTACACAATAAGCTACAGCAGCTTGATCGACATTCATCTTGGCTAGTGGCAGCCTAAAAAGTAATACTGATAAATATAGCGAAACATACCTCTTCTTCATCACTGTACGCATAAATTATTCAGTTGGCACGTTATTTCACTTTTCACTGATATTCCATATTTTCCTCTACCGGACAAGAGAGGAATTCAAAAATACATACAACTGGCATAAAATCTTTTTGTACAGTACATGCACGTCCGCGAGCGGTGTTGGTTGAGCCGTGGTAAAAATTGCTGTTTTGAAGAGCGCACCGCAGCGCGTAGTGTAAAGTAGTCGCCCTCCGTTTCTGGCGGTGGCGCCGCTGTGGCAATCGCAGCTTTGGTGTCTCCCTCTGGTGGGAAAGGGGAAAGGTTGCCTGTTCACGTGCATTTAAGGGGCGCTATGAGCTCACCAGTCGGGCAGTCTGGGTCAGCCTCTCGTCCCCAGCTTGCTAGTCTGTCTCTCGTCCGCATTTGTTAGGCAGTTAGTGTCTGTCTGTCGTTCGGATCAACCTTTAAGGTCAGCAAAATGAGAGTCTTTCCTCTCCGCCAGTAAGAGAACTCAGCGAGTGGTCGCCCGGTCGGGGCTTAGTTCCTGCATCTGAGTCTGCGCGTTAGGCCGCCAGTCTGCTCGAGTTTGCTCAGGCGATGGTCATTGGCGGTTGGATCGATCAGTTGGTCGGTCGCGCACTGAGACATAAGATGACTTTCCGTCGAGTGTTGGCGCATGTGAGGTCGCCACGTCAGTCCAGTGGGCCGCGGCGTATGGCGAGGGGTAGTGACTTTGCGGTCGACACGAGAGCAACAGGAGTCCCACGACATCAGTCTGGCCGGTGCGAGCTGCGACGCCGTGAGACGGGAGATCGGCGCGCCTTCCTGCGTCCGTTGAAGCGGCTGACAGCGGACAGTTCGGGAGAGCGATTTGGGGGCGCTGCGCCAGGTCTTCTCGAGAAATCGCAGTTATTAGAAGTTAAGTGATTGATGGTATGTTGTTTCATTTACTCTTGTTAAATTCCACTTGTTTTCTTGGTGAGGTCACCAGCTGTTTTGCTTTGGGGTCGTCCCACCATTCTTCTCCGTTTGCCCACCCGCAGGAAGATGGTTGTTTATAAATTGGGTGGTCAGTTTTTCCCTTGTGGATTAGGGGCGGGTTAGAGCAACCTGCGGTTCGGGTTGTTCGGTAATCTTCTTATCAATCTACCGTAGCTGCCTCGGTCATGTTTCTCGGATTGGTGTGTTAACGAATTTAATGCTTGGAGTGTAATGGCCTAATACCTGAAATATGTTTTGATCTTTGGAAACTTTGATATTATTGCCTATGATCTTGAGAGGCGGTATCTGTGTACTGTAGAGCATCTTAACTATTGTTTGGCCAACCTTGTAAAATTTTATATAAGATTGCATTTCATGGGATTTAATTTAAATGATCATTTTAGTATATGAAGTTGCGACCCTTTCACCGCAAGACTTTTCTTAGAAGTTAAAATCATGTTGCACCTTCGGGGGCAAGGTTAATATTTTAATTGTTAGTGTTTTATACCGTTTCCATCCCTCCCACGGGGGAGGGGGGGGGGTGCATGTTTTGTGTGCTTGTGTAAATTGTTAAAACTCTTAGTTTAAAGTTATCTGGTGTGTTGCAGATTTGCACTGTTGTAGTCTTTCAGAGGCTGTTGACAGCGGTCGTAACTACGGCAATGTCAAACGGGAGCGGCAAGGTTCTCTGCCCGAAATCTCATACAGTCAAAACTTGTTTCTTTCTGCCTCTGGATAAATTGTAACTTTGATATTTAGCGGGTGCTTTCTGATTATAATTTTAAATGTCTTTCTTTTAAAAAATGCTTTTAGGCACTATTAAAGTGAATAAAATTCCCGTTTGTTAAAAGGAATTTGGTTATGATCTCATCAGTTACTCCCTGGCAACTACTTTCATGCTTACATAGTGTGGTTAAATGTGTTAATGTTCTTGATGAATCGCTAGTAAATAAACTAAATTCTTAAGAATATTCTTTGAAAATAAATAACGGTTATTTGAAAAAAGAAATATACACTGAAAGTTAGCTGTCTCATTTGCAAATCTCATTATTCAATTATTTCACGCATGTGTTCAACAAAGATTTACTGCAAAGATGCAATGTGCCTATTTATCGTGAAACACGTACAGTATGTAACGCAGCAGCGATGGCGAGGCATTGTAGCATCTGTGACCAGAGAGTATGCGCTTGACCGCGCGAGTGTTGCGAGCGGTTCTCAGTCAGTAGTAGTCTTTGCGAGTTAGTTGTCGCTATGCAGAGTAGCAGTCAGTCTGTCGTTGCGAGTCTGTCGGTTCAGTCGTTGCGAGTCTGTAGCTCTGGCTAGTTGAGAGCAGTACTCAGTCTGTAGTCGTCATGCAGAGCGGTCGGTCAGTAGTAGCAGCCCAGTGCGGTTGTGTGATGTAGGCGGTCGGCAACACTGGTCAAGATGAGGAATAAGGTATACTGTTAATTAATATAATCATTAGATAATGAAAAATTTTATTTATTGTAATTATTCTCCAACAAGTCTCCCAATAATATTTTTTTATTTCAAAAGCATTTTCTCAAAAGTTTAATTTTTTTTGAACTAAAGATCTCGTTGCACTTCCCATTTCATTCCACTTCTTTTTGAAGAAAAATTTCACTAGAATTACAAAAAAAAGGAGAATATTATTATTTGCAATGTAGTTCCTCCAAGTGGTGCGCAACAACAAGAGCAGATACGTGACATCCATTTATTCTGAGGTAAGACTTTAATTCTGATTGTTTTACACAGGGCCAAAGACCGATATTTCGGTTTAATTGAATTTTCTTGTCACTGAATGGACTTTAATTTTTTGAAGGATTTATATTTGAGTCAGATTGCGAATTTCACATTTTTTGTTGCCATTGTCAGTACATTTCATTGTGGGCAGGTTACGCTTAGAGCCATGTCCATTAGCATTTCTAATTAGTATCGTCCTTTTCTTTTAAAAAAATTTGTGGGGAGGTTACACTTGGCTCCCATTTCTATTGAGTATTGTCATTTCTTTTTCTTTTAAATTTCGGTGGGGAGGTTACACTTGGCGACACCCAGTCCAGGATCGTATTTCGTTGAGAGTCTTTTGAACAACAGTCAGATATCTGCTCTTGTTTGCTTAGATATAATTAGGATTTAGCGCAACGCTTTTAATAATATTGTGACTTTCTCTCTACAGGTCAACGGCAATTTGTTGCTTTGTTGTATTTGTGTGTTGCTTTTGCATTGTGTTGATTTGTTTTGTGAAAAATTTTGACTATTGTAAAAATGCCGCGAAAGACTATGAATAGTGTATCGCGAAGTATTGTGAATGAAATTACCGACTTAAACAACGTGACCGATAGTAATTATGACACGCAGTGTGATGATGACAATCCTGCGTTCACTAACAATCAATGCATTCCAACCATTAATGATGACTTTTACCTTAATGATGAACAAACGAACCCAATTGCCTCGTCTGTTAATTTGACGACAATTGATGACGCAGGACGCTCTATTGCAATGAGCGCTGCCGAGCTTAACACACCCGATTTAGAAAATTCAAATAACGTACAGACAAATTTTTCGAATGAAAATGGTCAGTGTACTGAAAATTCGACGGATTCATTTAACGCGACAATTGCAGGTATACAGTCAAACAGCACAGATCATGGAGTAGGTAATGTTAATTGGGATCAATATATGACATTTTTGCGGGAAAATTTCAAACAGCTTAATGAAAGATTTGACAAACTTATTGAACGGACCGGACAACAGAGTGAAAGTTTCGACAACCATTACAAACAACTTAAAGAACAGAACAAACAAGTTAGTGAGCAGATTACAGCTGTTACCGTGCAATGTCGGGACAGTAAAGAACAATTACGTGAGGATACTAAGACTTGTGCTAATAACAGTAATGAAAAAGTTGGCACTGTTACACAAGAATCAAGTAGCACACGTGTAGGCACGACAGAATTACATAAAGACGAGATTATTGCAGTCACTGAACAATGTTCAGCAAACGAAACACTGATACACGAAATTAATGCAGTCACTGAACAATGCCCTAAAAACGCAGTACAGATTTGCGACGAAGTTAATTTAGAGTCAGTGGAAGTTTCATACACTCCGAATACGGAAGTTGACGAGAAAAGTGAACGACACAATAACCAGATTGGCGAAAGTATTAAAGTAACAGAGTTGAAAACTATTTCAGTCACCAATACGTCACAGAATCCGCCACATTGCGAACATTGGTCAGAGTCACGCAGCGTGTATAATGTGAGCAATTTACAGCAACTACGCGAATTAAAATCCCAAAAGACACGCGACTTAAAATCTGAAAAAGCTACGTAACTTGAAATCTGAAATGACACAGACAAACAGATACACTCACAAACCCAAACGTGTTTTCAAATTCAACGACGAGAACGTAGATTACGAGCAATTTTTATCCGCCAGAAAATGTAAAGAAAGTAATAATGACAGCGTACAGGCACACGATTTGCACTGTATACGACAATTTATCTTTGTACATTCACCGCTATTACCTGTAATGCAGAAACTAGCTTTGAATCAGATGCGACAATTTATTTTTGTATTTTCATCAGCATTGCCTATAATGAAGAAACTAGAATTAGCACGGATACAACAATTTTCCTTTGGAATTTTACCGCTATTGCTTGCAACGCAAAAGCTAAAATTTATTTGCAGTGCGTAAAGACCTCAGGGGATTCATTACGCTTTAATGAATATGTGCCGTAGCGAGCATAGGGCCCCGAGCTGTAGTAGTGCTGTTTCATCTTTAGTTTTCTGCACTGCTGCCTTTTCTTCTACTATCCTTTATATCTATCCAAACAGCTCTTTAACTATTGCTCTATCTAGAATTAAGAAACATTGTAATGAAAACCGGATATGACAAATATTTTACCGAATGTGACAATTTTCAGTAGGCACTCCCGTAATGACAACTACCACCGTAATTTTAATAACAGATAAAATCGTAATCATCAGTATGTGTAAAATTATCAGCAATAGGAACCATATTTTTGTAACAATAGATGTTTTTCACCACAACAGCATGAAAGTAAGCCGCTTAGCATACCTAACCAACAATGCAGTCTACAAGGTCAAGCAAACTTTAATGTTTCGCCGCGTGCACGTATAGTCCCAGCTCCAACAAATAGTGACGCATGGCAGCAAAGAAATAACTACGTACAGACAACACACTATTTCAACTCGCATCGCAATGCGCCGTATAGAAATTACTATCATGACAGACGTAAAAATGAGGAGCACAATTTTCAGCGTACATTTAATAACAGTGGATCTTATGAGCAGCAACAACATCAGCAACAACAAATAATCATGAATGGAACAGACAATAGGTGTCATCCATAGCGTAACACGTCAGTAAGAAATAACAGAACAGTTCATATAGTGGATATGCCACAACATTCTCCCGTAAATAATAGTACGTACGACAGAATGTCACCAGACACAGTACAGGTTTTATATTACAGTAACGCAAACATTACTTTTGACACGCAGAATTTTGCTCACGAGAATGTTATTTGAAGCATGCTTTGTTGAATGCTCCACTATTATCGCACCCAGATCTTACTAGAAATTTTTCCATTGCCACCGACAGTTCCAACACCGCTTTAGGTGTACATATTTTTCAGGAAATTGAAGAAGATGGTTCTACAGTAATTAAAAACATCGCATTTGCAAGTCGCATTTTGTCACCTGCTGAACGAAATTATTCCGTCACAGAACTTGAAACATTATGTGTTGTATGGGCTTTCACGAGATTTAGGCACTTTCTTTACGGCAGACATACCACCGTCTACACAGACCATAGAGCGATACAATTTTTACTTTCAGCTAAATTCACTCACGACAGGTTAAGCAGATGGAAACTATATTTACAGGAATTTAATTTTACAATAGTTCACATTCCCGGTACGCAAAATGTTATAGCAGACGCACTATCGCGTTCTCTCAGTAACAATCAGCAAGACGTAGCAACCAACTTCTGCAAAGCAAATTTCAGTGTCATGTACATTCAGCTGGTTGCATTTGAAAATTTTATTTCATCGTCATTACAGGACATAGCACAAGAACAAAATAAGGACAATGTGTGGAAAGAAATTAAACACCTTTGGCAAGATAGGAAAAATGTTACGATTAGGAACACTACACTGTACGCAATGACATTCTGTTTCGCCGCTCTCATCCTGACAGCAACATTTGGTTATTATGCATTCCTGACGAACTGGTTAACAAACTAATTTGGTACACTCATTTAAGTTACGCACATTACGGAGCACGAAAATGTTTTCTTATACTGAGACAGAACTGTTATTTTACCAACATGGAGAAACGTATACGACGAGTTTTAGCGTCTTGTAAAATTTGCCAGAAAGCTAAATCAGACACCACTTCACATATTCCTCCTTTATATCCCATTATACCTGTGAAATTAAGACACATGGCCGCAGTAGATATTTTTGGTCCGATTCCGAGAACTAACAGAGGTTTTTGCTACATTTTTGTCGCTGTTGAGCTCACTTCAAAATTTGTTACTTTCACTCCGTTACGCAAAGCTACTGCTAAAACTGTTTCGAAAGCATTTGTAAAACATTTTCTATTTCATGTAGGGCATGTAATGAAAGTAATTTCTGATAATGGATCTCAATTTCGTAGTAGTGTATGGACACGCATGTTACGAGCTAGAAACATTTCTCCGATCTATATATCCAAGTACCACGCTTCTTCGAACCCTTGTGAAAGATTAATGAAGGAAATTGGTAAGCTGTGCAGAATATACTGCCACAAAAGACATATTGATTGGGATACACACATACTCTCATTCCAAGATGTAATTAATTCCATTCCAAATGAATCCACTATGCTATCTCCGACTGTTATACTGAAAAACGTTGAACCACCGAACAAAATTAAAGAATTAATAGAATTCCCCAAAAATCGTCGCCTACGACACCACGAAATAATTGACATTGCGCTGAACAACATCAAACGTGCCGCAGAGCGCCGGAGAAGACAGCAAAAACAGGTTTGTACACGCCGCGACTTTCACGTTGGACAGAAGATATTAGTACGTACACACTATTTATCCAGCAAATTAAAAGGTAAGTGCAGTAAATTTGAACTTCTATACGCAGGTCCGTATCGGATTCGCAGCATCCCTCACCCCAATGTTGTACACGTCGAAACTTTGAGAACCAGAAAATCGAAAGGCAATCACCATATCTCAAACATTAAACCGTTTATTGAGTGAAACCACTGTATGATTCAACACACTATGATGCCATTTACTAATGCAATTAATTCACCTGACTAATTATTGATGATTATCGTATTTTTTTTCTTGGCAAGTGCCCGGCAAGGTAAGGTTAGCAGGTCGCTTTTCTTGTCGTCACACATCAGACCGTGCATATTTTTCCAGATGAATTTACACATTTACGACTATTTCTGCAATTATATTTATGTGACTACTTATTGATGATTATCGTATTTTTTTTCTTGGCAAGTGCCCGGCAAGGTAAGGTTAGCAGGTCGCTCTTCTTGTCGTTACACATCAGACCGTGCATATTTTTCCAGATGAATTTACACATTTACGACTATTTCTGCAATTATATTTATGTGACTACTTATTGATGATTATCGTATTTTTTTTTCTTGGCAAGTGCCCGGCAAGGTAAGGTTAGCAGGTCGCTTTTCTTGTCGTTACACATCAGACCGTGCACATTTTCCATTTTTTTGTGTATATGACTGTACTCCAGTTTTGTTTGTATGCACTATGAAATAGTTAAGATATAACACACACCAGTCGACTTTGACATTTTTTTTTGCCTTATGACATCTCAACATCGTGACTGTTTCACATTTTTTTGCTACTGCAGTGTATTATTCTGTGTACATTTTTTTCGCATCCGAACACTGTCAATGTCTTGGACATATTACGTTTTCTGTCATGTTATGCTGTATGGTTAATTGTGTCACCATAAACCAGTCATTATTTAGTGGGTATAGGATTTAAATGCAAGACATTAATCTTTGTTCATCAATTTCAGAAAGGAATGATGATTCTAAGAAATAAATTTAACATAAATGGGAATTTCACCTACGGAATAAACGAAAGGAGATGCAATAACTTTATGAGGAAGAGTAAAGGGATCAGGATTAACAAGCATTAACAAGACTATACTATACTCATCACAGAATAGCAGTCTTAACTAATTTTTCTTTCAGAATACAAGGTGATTGATGCAGGCTGTCAGAGAGAACTACACATCTTAGTTTTAGTGATGAAATATGCTAGAGATAAGGAATAGTTAGGTAATGAGTAATGAAGTGATTTTTTGCAGATGATAGTGAATACTGATGAATAATGATGAAGGAAATGGTATTATGAATAATGAAGTTTTTCTTTACAGGTGATGATAATGGTGAAGTTATGATGATATGGATAGTGAAGTTTTTTTTTTTTCTTTATGCCACGTAGTTATTTAAGTATTTGTTGCGGTTTGCTTTGACAGCAGGTGTTACATTGCATAGTAGGATGACGGAAAGTTTTGGAAAGGACAGCTATGGAACACATTTTATACACATTTCACTACTTGTTAATTCGAAGTTCACTACTTTTCAGCATAGTGTGCGTTTCTTCTTTCAGGTCAATAATCCGTTTTTGTATTTTTTCCAGGAGAAGTTTTTCATGACACTTACTAAACCTGTTACTTATTATACCTGTTCTAGTACTTGCATTTTTATATTTTTTTACCCATTTGTGTTTATCATTTATAAATGTGATCACATGTACTGCCTTGTTACATAATCTTGCTACAGCTGCCTCATGACGAATGACGTTACCTATCCTCATTTGCAGCAATAGGTCAAAAGCAAAAAGTATTATGCCTCAGCAATTAATTATCGATCCCAACGCAATGCATTGCTACCAAAAAATGTATTACCAGTCCCACATAATGTCACTAGTTTATGATAATTCTGAATAATACTGATCAACTCTGAATAGCACGTCACTCGAGTAATGACCTCTTAATGAGACTATATTCAAAATAATGCTTTGTCACTAGCTAATAACTGCCACTGTTTATTGTAATGCCTGTGATTACTAATGATTTGACTGTAATTAACTGATTTTTAATAATGACTTTGTAATGATCTGAATAATACTGAATGATGAACTATGTTTTATTCTATTCAATACTTGATGGCCACTGAGTGCCAATAATTAATGTCACTCCACGAATTGTTATTAATTATGCCATTGATTAGCTCTTGTTTCCAATGTTGATACTTTGTAATTTGAAATGAATGTGACGGTTTAATAATGCTTTGTAATTAATTAAGGCTAATAATTCTTAATATATTGAAATGACAAATGATCAATTAATTAACTGTAATTATACAAATGATTAATTAACTGTAATTAGACAAATGATTAATTAACGACAAATGATTAATTAACTGTAATTAGACAAATGATTAATTAACGACAAATGATTAATTAACTGTAATTATACAAATGATTAATTAACTGTAATTAGACAAATGATTAATTAATGACAAATGATTAATTAACTGTAATTAGGAGAAGGTTAATGATTCTTAATTATACTCTGTAACTGAAAAGAATGCGATTATTTCATAATATTTTGTAACCAGGAAAAGAATGCTACTGATTCTATGTAAAACAATTAATGAACATTTTCTGTAATACTACATACTTGGTACAGAAATGTTCAATAACTGGGCTATGAATGCCACGAACTATCAATGAAGACTGTAATTGTCAATATTATGTGACTTGATGTCCTTCACCTCATAAGCTGACTACCCTGAATTACTGCAATGTCCATTTGTCCTGTTTATCCCAGTGATCATGGAGCACTATATTTGGTTTTGCACTAATTCTACGTTGGTGTGCCTTGTAAGAGTGTGGTGTTGACACGACATGCTGTCCACCACCATGAGCGATGAAGACATTATTATGGTCCCACTGTTTGGTGTACCTAATGTACTGCCAAAATGAAAACATGGAACATTACTACGACAGTTCAGTGTCTTGGCTACACTGATAAATTCTGATGGGAAAAGAACTTCAAGTTGTGTCACTTGGTGTTGTACTACTGTGGAAAGATATGGACTTTCAGAGCAGCTGTGTGCAATCTAAAGTGCTACAACCATGATGCAATCCTTCCCTTTCCTATCCTGATTCTTGTCACATAAAAAAAAAAAGAAAAAATTTTTTTTTTTTGGTAACATCATTTATGTTCATAGGTTATACATTTTTCGATTCGCTAAACTCCAGTGTGAGTACACTTATGTCACTGGTCGACATGATGTTTGCCATTATGTTTATTTGTTGTGAAAATACTAAAGACATTTTTCAGTGCGTGTGCACTTTGGACATGAATTTTTTTTTTGCCATTATGTTTATTTGTTGTGAAAATGCTAAAGACATTTTTCAGTGCATGTACACTTGTCAACATAATATTTTTTGCCAGTCTGTTTATTTGTTCTGAATATGCTAAAGAATTTTTTCAGTGCCTGTGCACTTTGTTATCTGTCAAATAATTTGTATATACTTTTCTGATTTGCTACTATGTTTTGTACTCACATTTTGTCTTTGTCTGATATATTTTGTACTTAGTGCGTGTGCACAACATTTACTTTATGTACTACATCTAATTATTCTTGCCAGTCTGTTTATTTGTTCTGCATATGCTAAAGAATTTTTTCAGTGCCTGTGCACTTTATCTGTCAAAAAGTTTGTATATACTTTTTTCTGATTTGCTACTATGTTTAGTATTCACATTTTGTCCTTGTCTGATATATTTTGTACTTAGTGCGTGTGCACAACATTTAAATATTCTGTAAGTTGTAGGATTTTGTTAATTAAAGAAAAATTTTGCCGCGCTTGGCAAGTCCAAATGACTCACCATCGCTGCCAAATTTTTGCCCCCCGAGTGGAGGGTTATGAAACACGTATGTAACGCAGCAGCGATGGCGAGGCATTGTAGCATCTGTGACCAGAGAGTATGCGCTTGACCGCGCGAGTGTTGCGAGCGGTTCTCAGTCAGTAGTAGTCTTTGCGAGTTAGTTGTCGCTATGCAGAGTAGCAGTCAGTCTGTCGTTGCGAGTCTGTCGGTTCAGTCGTTGCGAGTCTGTAGCTCTGGCTAGTTGAGAGCAGTACTCAGTCTGTAGTCGTCATGCAGAGCGGTCGGTCAGTAGTAGCAGCCCAGTGCGGTTGTGTGATGTAGGCGGTCGGCAACACTGGTCAAGATGAGGAATAAGGTATACTGTTAATTAATATAATCATTAGATAATGAAAAATTTTATTTATTGTAATTATTCTCCAACAAGTCTCCCAATAATAATTTTTTATTTCAAAAGCATTTTCTCAAAAGTTTAATTTTTTTTGAACTAAAGATCTCGTTGCACTTCCCATTTCATTCCACTTCTTTTTGAAGAAAAATTTCACTAGAATTACAAAAAAAAGGAGAATATTATTATTTGCAATGTAGTTCCTCCAAGTGGTGCGCAACAACAAGAGCAGATATGTGACATCCATTTATTCTGAGGTAAGACTTTAATTCTGATTGTTTTACACAGGGCCAAAGACCGATATTTCGGTTTAATTGAATTTTCTTGTCACTGAATGGACTTTAATTTTTTGAAGGATTTGTATTTGAGTCAGATTGCGAATTTCACATTTTTTGTTGCCATTGTCAGTACATTTCATTGTGGGCAGGTTACGCTTAGAGCCATGTCCATTAGCATTTCTAATTAGTATCGTCCTTTTCTTTTAAAAAAATTTGTGGGGAGGTTACACTTGGCTCCCATTTCTATTGAGTATTGTCATTTCTTTTTCTTTTAAATTTCGGTGGGGAGGTTACAATCGAGTGTTGTGATTATAGTTTGTGTTTGGAACAGTATATACGAATACACGATGTCTAGAGAGATCTCTTCAAAACCTAGTTTAACAGACCATTAAGCTCCCAGGTTGCCTTGTAATCTCGATCCCCCCCCCCCCTCCTTCCTTCTTCCATCTATTGTCTGCATTAAACAATACCCAGTCCAAGTAATTAAAAAGCAAAGTCCTTTATGAAGATTTGAGAGCGCTAAGATTACAATAAACTTTCAACTTAATTTAAATTGTAATGTTCAGATGGCTCCAGTTCTTCTTGTCTACGGGTATGTTTCTTGAAACTGAAAATCTAACATCAGATTCTCACCAAATAAATTGGAAGATCGTTGTTGCAGAATATTTTACGTAAATTAATTTTCCACTGATTTTCTGACATTTTAGTATATCACACAGTGTTTTGATTTTTCACATTAACAAAACCGAAATTACATTGTTCGCATCTCTTACACAAAAATGTGTCCTATCACATCAGAGGCCAGCTTACGTCTTTCATACCTTGCGGAAATAACAATATTCCACAGGGTTTAAAATTGTCTGAATAGAGAAGACAGAATCCTTACGCAACTACTTAGGTATATTTCACATTTTACGTACAATTCCTTTTTTTTCTATTTCTTGTAAAATATTAGGTGTTACATATTTACTTTGCTTTGGATCGGAAGATGATCCACGGTGATTGAAACGTGTAATCTAATTAAAAACGTGTAACGGAGACTGAACAATAAATAAGAATTGTCTTGCGAGACGAATATGTCAACTGTAGCATAAACAGATTCCTTTTTTAATATGCTTCCTTCATTTTACACAACATTTTCTTTTGCTATGCGAAAGAAATTATGGGAGTCTCGGGCTCAAAAATAATTCTACGAATTATAGTCGCCAGAAGCTTAACAAAATTCTTTTAGTTATTCTATTTTTTCCTCAGAAAAAAGCGATACTAAGCTGTGTCTGTGGCGTTGTAGTTAGAAAAATTGTGGTCGACATCTGAGTTTGAATAATAACTGACAACATTTACGTTCCTATCTCACGCTGTCTTACAACACTATGAATTACAATCTTTCAAAAAATTAGTACATGTTACCATGCACACATACCGAGAGAGGTGGCGCATTGATTAGCACACTGGACTAGCTTTCGCGAGAACGACGTTTCAAATATGTGTCCTACCTTCCAGTTCTAGGTTCTCCGCGATTTCCTAGAATTACTCCAGGTAAATGGTGGGATAGCATCTTAGAAAGGGGTCGATCGATACAGTCCGAGCTTGTGCTCCATCTCTGAAGACCTCGGTATTTGCGGGACGTTAAACACTATTCTTCCTCTCCTCTTTTGATAATGACGTGCTGTTTTCTCCACATCTTCTCCTTCGACATACCAAACACAAAACCCTACGTTATTAAACGCAAATTTTACATGTGGGAAAGATACATTTTTAAATTATTTATGTTCCTGACGTTTTCTGGACCTTGCCGCTGGTGGGGAGGCTTGCGTGCTTCAACGATACAGATAGCCGTACCGTAGGTGCAACCACAACGGAGGGGTATCTGTTGAGAGGCCAGACAAACGTGTGATTCCTGAACAGGGGCAGCAGCCTTTTCAGTAGTTGCAGGGGCAACAGTCTCGATGATTGACTGATCTGGCCTTGTAACACTATCCAAAACGGCTTTGCTGTTGTGCTACTGCGAACGGTTCAAAGCAAGGGGAAACTACAGCCGTAATTTTTCCCGAGGGCATGCATCTTTACTGTATGATTAAATGATGATGGCATCCTCTTGGGTAAAATATTCCGGAGGTAAAATAGTCCCCCATTCGGATCTCCGCGCGGGGACTACTCAAGAGGACGTCTTTATCAAGAGAAAGAAACCTGGCATTCTACGGATCGGAGCGCGGAATGTCAGATCCTTTAATCGGGAAGGTAGGTTAGAAAATTTAAAATGGGAAATGGATAGGTTAAAGATAGATATAGTGGGAATTAGTGAAGTTCGGTGGCAGGAGGAACAAGATTTTTGGTCAGGTGAATACAGGGTTATAAATACAAAATCAGATAGCGGTAATGCAGGAGTATGTTTAATAATGAATCAAAAATAGGAGTGCGGGTAAGCTACTACAAACAGCATAGTGAACGCATTATTGTGGCCAAGATAGACACGAAGCCCACGCCTACTACAGTAGTACAAGTTTATATACCAACTACCTCTGCAGATGATGAAGAAATTGATGAAATGTATGATGAGATAAAAGAAATTATTCAGGTAGTGAAGGAAGACGAAAATTTAATAGTCATAGGTGATTGGAATTCAACAGTAGGAAAAGAATAGGAAGGAAACATAGTAGCTGAATATGGATTAGGGCTAAGAAATGAAAGAGGAAACTGCCTGGTAGAATTTTGCACAGAGCATAACTTAATCATAGCTAACACTTGGTTCAAGAATCACGAAAGACGGTTGTATACATGGAAGAACCCTGGAGATACTGGAAGTATTCAGATAGATTATATAATGGTAAGGCAGAGATTTAGTAACCAGGTTTTAAACTGTAAGACATTTCCAGGGGCAGATGTGGACTCTGACCACAATCTATAGGTTATGAACTGTAGATTAAAACTGAAGAAACTGCAAAAAGATGGGAATTTAAGGAGATGGGACCTGGATAAACTGAAAGAACCAGAGGTTGTACAGAGTTTCAGGGAGAGCGTAAGGCAACAATTGACAGGAATGGGGGAGAGAAATACAGTAGAAGAAGAATGGGTAGCTGTGAGGGATGAAGTAGTGAAGGCAGCAGAGGATGAAGTATGTAAAAATACGAGGGCTAGTAGAAATCCTTGGGTAACAGAAGAGATACTGAATTTAATTGATGAAAGGAGAAAATACAAAAATGCAGTAAGTGAAGGAACACAAAGGAATACAAACGTCTCAAAAATTATGTCGAAAAAAGTGCAAATAGACTAAGCAGGGATGGCTAGAGGACAAGTGTAAAGATGTAGAGGCTTATCTCACAAGGGGTAAGATAGATACTGCCTACAGGAAAATTAAAGAGACCTTTGCAGAAAAGAGAACCACTTGCATGAATATCAAGAGCTCAGATGTAAACCAAGTTCTAAGCAAAGAAGGGAAAGCAGAAAGGTGGAAGGAGTATATAGAGGGTCTATACAGGGGCGATGTTCTTGAGACAAAAATTATGGAAATGAAAGAGGATGTAGATGAAGATGTAATGGGAGATATGATACTGTGTGAAGAGTTTGACAGAGCACTGACAGACCTGAGTCGAAACAAGGTGCTGGGAGTAGATAACATTCCATTAGAACTTTTGACGGCCTTGGGAGAGCCAGTCCTGACAAAACTCTACCATCTCGTGAGCAACATGTATGACACAGGCGAAATTGCCTCAGACTTCAAGAAGAATATAAAAATTCCAATCCCAAAGAAAGCAGGTGTTGACAGATGTGAAAATTACCGAACTATCAGTTTAATAAGTCACGGCTTCAAAATACTAACGCGAATTCTTTACAGACGAATGGAAAAACTGGTAGAAGTCGACCTCGGGGAAGATCAGTTTGTATTCCCTATAAATGTTGGAACACGTGATGCTATACTGACCCTACGACTTATCTTAGAAAAAGATTAAGGAAAGGGAAACCTACGTTTCTAGCATTTGTAGACATAGAGAAAGCTTTTGACAATATTGACTGGATCACTCTCTTTCAAATTCTGAAGGTGACAGGGGTAAAATACAGGCAGCGAAAAGCTATTTACAATTTGTACAGAAACCAGACGGCAGTTATGAGAGTCGAGGGACATGAAAGGGAAGCAGTGGTTGGGAAGGGAGTGAGACAGGGTTGTAGCCTCTCCCCGATACTATTCAATCTGTATATTGCAGTAAAGGAAACAAAAGTTCGGAGTAGGCATTAAAATCCATGGAGAATAAAAACTTTGAGGTTCGCCGATGACATTGTAATTCTGTCAGAGACAGCAAAGGACTTGGAAGAGCAGTTGAACGGAATGGACAGTGTCTTGAAAGGAGGGTATAAAATGAACATCAACAAAAGCATAACGAGGGTAATGGAATGTAGTCGAATTAAGTCTGGTGATACCGAGGGAATTAGATTAGGAAATGAGACATAAAGTAGCAAATGAGTTTTGCTATTTAGGGAGCAAAATAACTGATGATGGTCGAAGTAGAGAAGATATAAAATGTAGACTGACAATGGCAAGGAAAGCGTTTCTGAAGAAGAGAAATTTGTTAACATCGAGCATTGATTTAAGTGTCTGGAAGTCGTTTCTGAAAGTATTTGTATGGAGTGTAGCCATGTACGGAAGTGAAACATGGACGATAAATAGTTTAGACAAGAAGAGAATAGGAACTTTCGAAATGTGGTGCTACAGAAGAACGCTGAAGATTAGATGGGTACATCACGTAACTAATGAGGAGGTACTGAATAGAATTGGGGAGAAGAGGAGTTTGTTGCACAACTTGACTAGAAGAAGGGATCGGTTGGTAGGACATGTTCTGAAGCATCAAGGGATCACCAATTTAGTATTGTAGGGCAGCGTGGAGGGTAAAAATCGTAGAGGGAGACCAAGAGATGAATACACTAAGCAGATTCAGAAGGATGTAGGGTGCAGTAGGTACTGGGAGATAAAGAAGCTTGCACAGGATAGAGTAGCACGGACAGCTGCATCAAAGCCGGCCGAAGTGGTCGTGCGGTTAAAGGCGCTGCAGTCTGGAACCGCAAGACCGCTACGGTCGCAGGTTCGAATCCTGCCTCGGGCATGGATGTTTGTGATGTCCTCAGGTTAGTTAGGTTTAACTACTTCTAAGTTCTAGGGGACTGATGACCTCAGCAGTTGAGTCCCATAGTGCTCAGAGCCATTTTTGAACAGCTGCATCAAACCAGTCTCAGGACTGAAGACCACAACAACAACATAGTATTCTCTAAACATTTAGGTGATAATTTTTTTTTAAGTTGGCTTACATCACGTTAACATGCTGTCATCTGTTGTATAACAATAGTACTCAGTCCTCTCATTTTTCACAATGAATAGCAATTGTTGTCGACTTTAGCGCTACCAGAGCCCCTTGCTCGGTTAGAGGTGATTACATACTGTTCATGATAACAAACTGTGCACGTGCGAGAGTCTAGTCATATTACAGTAATCACATATGGTAAAACTAAACGAAACATAAACTTATTATAATGATCATTTTTTTAAACATTCCGCTGAAGGTTTATGCAGTTCAGGTTCAAAATGGTTCAATTGGCTCTGAGCACTATGGGACTTAACATCTGAGGTCATCAGTCCCCTAGAACTTAAAACTACTTAAACCTAACTAACCTAAGGACATCACACACATCCATGCTCGAGGCAGGATTCTAACCTGCGACCGCATTTAAAGAGGAGGTACTGAATCGAATCGGGGGAAAAAAGAAATTTATGGCACAACTTGATTTTAGGATGGAATCAGTTGCTAGGATACATCCTGTGGCATGAAGATAATCGAGGGAAGGCTTGGTAATGGAGGGATTATGGTGGAGGGGGGTGGGGGAGCGAGGAGAATTGCTGAGAGAGATCAAGGGTTGATTATAGCATGCAGGTTCAGATGGACTATAGATGCAGTAATTGTTCAGAGATGAAGAGGCTTGAATATTGTGGAGAGATGCTTGAAACCAGTCTTCAAACTTGAGACCTCAACAACGTTTAGTAAGATGTAAGGCAGAAATACTGTCCCCTCACAATACCCACTTGCGGTATGTAGAAATGCTGAGGTAATCGGAAGAACTAAGGAAAGTACTTCACGGTGTGTGGTAGAGGGTACTTTCGGTACCACTAAAGGCTACCCCCCCCCCCCTCCTCCTCATGTTCCATTCGCGGATGGGTCGGGGACAGAACGATTGTCGGTAAATCCCAAGTTTATGAAAATTAGACGTGTTTGTCACTTGAGAGTGTCTGCGATCTTTGTTTGTACATAAACGACGTCCAATTTCAGTCTACAGATAGCTTTTATTTTTTTAAATAACCGGTTTTGGGCCAGACGTCTATTTTTAGACCTGTTAAACTAAATTAAGGAAAATTTATTCAAGACTTAAGTTTACAAAGCTCAAAATGTTTAAGAAATTAATTACGATGCAAAAAATAAAATATGTTACAGTTGCAGGGTAACATGTCGATACAGAACTACAAGTTCATTGTAATAACTAAAAATACAGTAGCCTTCTAAGACTTTATATAATTTTTTTTATACTGAAAATGCCCTTTATATACAGCAAATTGATTGGCATAGAAAAAATGTCCATAATTACAAGATATAAACAATGCTGGTGTACATGATTTAAAATAGTTATATCTTGAACCTTTAAAAGAACTGTAGAAGGCAATTGAAAACATAAAGTATGTAAATGAATCAACTCTCATATTAAGGGACATTATTTGTAAAGGTCCGTTTTGATCACATAAATTGTACAGTTCACAATTACCGATTTAGGATGTTGACTTCTTCAGATCTTTTACAAATAGAAAAACAGTGGCGATACAATTAAGTTCAATAGTTGAAGCAAAATTTACAACAGGTGCAGCGATACATTTTTCTTTTTTGGGTCATCAGTTTTCTGATTAGTTTGATGTTTCCCGCCACGAATTCCTCTCCTGTGTCAACCTCTTCATCTCAGACTAGCACTTGCAACCTACACACTCTACCCCTCCCTCTAGTACCATGGAAGTTATTCTGTGATATCTTAACAGATGTCCCACCATTCTGCCCCTTCTTCTTGTCACTGTTTTTCATATAATCCTTTTCTCGACGATTCTCTGGAGGACCTCTACATTCCTTACCTTATCAGTCCATCTAAATCCAACATTCTTCTGTAGCACCACATCTCAAGTGCTTCGATTCTCTTCTTCCCGTTTTTCCCATAGTCCATGCTTCACTACCATACAATGCGTGCTCCAAACGTACCTTCTCAGAAATATCTTCTTCAAATTAAGGCCTATGTTTGACAATAGCAGACTTCACTTGGACAGAAATGCCATTTTTGTCACTGCTAGTCTGCTTTTTATGCAATCTTCGACATTATGTGGATGATGTTTATCCGAAAGTGTGATAGTCTATCGCCAGTCTCATACATTCTACACACCAACACAAACAGTGATTTTGTTGCCATTTCCGTCAATGATCGTAGCAATTCTGATGGAATATTATCTATCCTCTCTGTCTTATTCTACCTGCAAAGCTCTTTTAAATTATAATTCTAGTACTGGATCCCTATCTCTTCTACATCGATTTCTGTCTCTTCTAACACGTCATCAGACAAGTTCTCCCCTCATAGAGGCTATCAGTATACTTCTTCCACCTACCTGCTCTCTCCTCTGCATTTAATAATGACATTGATTTTTCTATGCGCTGAATCAGATCTTCCAACAATAATTTCTGTTTCGACTTCTTCACATTTTTCATGCAGCCATTTCGACTTAGCTTTCTTGGAATTCACATTTATTTTGTTCCGAAGTTATCTGTATCTTTTGAAAGAAATAACCCGCAGTCGCTGTAGAACACTTTTATTAAAATTCACGACCAGTTTTGCGCCACTAGAAAAAGCATCCTCAGCTGACCCGTACAAATAATAGGGAAAAATTCTTTTACAAGAATCCTTAACGATGGTGTAAAGAATAAAGAGATACTGAGAAGTAATATTATAGAATTGTGGCTGAAGAGTACTTACGAAGATTCTTTTAACAAGTCTTCGCCGAAAGATAACTACCCTACAGCCACACCCCATCGTTCATGTGAAGTTGTAAATAAATAGCGCATTAAAAGCGGTAGTCCATATTTAAAATGGAGGGGATAGCAGAATCTTTAAAAATGAAATCTGGATTAACACTAAACGAGTCAAACCCAATATGTGGACTAGTAACACACCGAGTAAATTTCAAAGTACGAACCTAGTAAACGGAAAGAACCTTACGCGCCACAGGCAGGCAGGCAGGCGGTACTGAACGCTATGCAGTGGGGCACATGTTTACAGGTAGCGTAAGAGGCAACGGGAACAAACCAGTCACTACAGAGGGTCCGAAGGGTGGGGGGGTGCGGGGGGGGGGGGGGGTTGTTCTACATCTGCTAAGCTGCCTAAAAATATACATGTAAGAAGATTAAGTCTCATTTATAAAAACAGTGATCACAAACAGTTCTGTGATCGTGTTTCCAAGTCACTGCTATGTTAGTGACAGTTTGTGAACAGTGATAACGAGAGCCACGGAAATGGAAACACCTCAACGCATCACAACGAGACTGCCACGCCAGAAGAAAAAAGATGACCGCAGCATTTACGAAATGACTATGTAATATCAGTATGACCTTATTGTGAAGTTGTTTTTGTAATGACATTTAGCCTGAAGATGAGGTATAGCCCTCGAAGCATGTCGCTAAATAAATAATACAGTAGTTGACAAAGTTTGTGACTGATAACGGTAATTTAAAGAAAAAAAACCTTTACATATTTCTTGAGACTGTCACAGTCCAAAAATAGTCAAAATGGCTTCAAATTAAAATGCATACTGAGCCGTGCGTGGCTCGTGTTCATGCAATTTTTTTTTGTCATCTTCTTTTGCGGTGCTGCCGCCTCGTTTTCTTATTCCATTTACTGGCGTCACTAACTTCCGCCTTACTTGCCCGTGAGTGGCAGCAGCAGAGCTTATCGATAAGTGCACTGTCGTACCATCTCTGGAGCGACCGATAGTATTTCTGGGTCGTCGAGTGTCTGGAAGTCTGTTGGAGACGGACCAGCAGTGCAGTCGGGCACGGAGCACCGTCGGAGACGGAGCGCCAGTGAGGCGCTGACAGACAGTACTTGGCGACCGCTGGAGACACATGCACTGTCCGACAGAAGGAGACTGGAGTGGGAACGACCGTTGGTTGGTCGTACGGTCGGTCGTCTCATCGGCCGACGAGTGTTTGGTCTTTTGACTATTTCCGTGTGTGAGCCAGTCAGTCGATTTGGGCAGAGCAGCGAGGAAGTCTCCGTAGCGTGTAGTCAAGCCGGAGCAACTGGCGACGTGCACGCGCGGTTGGAGATGTGAGGTGATCCTTGCGAGAGTTACGAAGTTCGTCGCCCACCGATCCTGGACACTAAAGTGGACTTCTCACTTAACCTACTATCACGCCTCAACTGCTTTCACATCTCTTCGTTTGATCCTGGTTGTCGCTTTCTGAGAGATTCCCGCGAGTAACAACGTGTGTGCATTGAAGGCGGCTAGAATTGCAGCTGTCTTCCTGTGTGGTGTTTAGCTTAATTTAATTCATTCCTTCTTTAATGAAGTGTACCAACGGTATCTTCTCCCTTGTGGCCGTTGACTTCGGTGGCCTACCCTGGTCGTTGACGTATTTTTGGCAGTGTATTTTCCTCGTCAAGTTGATGCTGTCCAGCACATGCGTGGAGTTCGACAGCTGAGATGTTGTTGGTAGTTTTAGGCGTTTATTCTGACTTGGCTGGATTGGGCACCAGTATCCAGAACGCTGTGCTGTTGACATCTTGTTGTCGTTTTGCTGGTCGGGTGGAGCAGAACTGATGTTGTTGGTTGGTTCGTCGGTTGGTTGCCTTTCGATGAAGAGGTTGTTGGTCTGGCTGCTTGTCTCACCTAAACGTGCGCTAGTGTTACCTTCCCAGGCCGACCCTTGGAATCTTCTGAGTGCCGCTCCTTGTGTTTTACATAGTGATTTCTTTTCTAGTCTTAAGTGCTCTGTGTGGCCTTCAGCCGAGTTTCAGATTTTCAAAACAAAAATTGAAAATTCCTTGTGTCTAGGCCTTAAGCAGTAAATTTGTTTCAGGCTGGTATGTGCCTTCAGCCGAGTTTTCTGCCTTTCAAATTAGATTTAAAAAAATTTTGTCTAGACCTTAAGCTGTAAGAGATATTTTATAGTTTGTGGCCTTCAGCCGAGTTTTTCAGCTTAAATTAAAAATTGGAAATTTCTTTGTCTCGACTTTAAGCCGTATGTGGCCTTCAGCCGAGTTTTACACGAAATATTTTAAGATAAGGCCTTCAGCCATTTCAAATTAAAGCTCTTCTTCCTGGGCCTTAAGCCATAAAGTTGTTTTATTGATATGCGGCCTTCAGCCGAGTTTTCAGCCTATTTAGATTAAACTTTCAAAAGCTTTGTCTCGGCTTTGAGCCGTAACACTGTTCTTCGTTAATGAGAGGCCTTCATCCGAGTTCTACGGGAAAAAATTTAAGCTAACGCTTTCAGCCTATTTATATTGAAGATAAAAAAAATTTCTGAAGAAGTGACACCTCCAGAAGAACTCCTGTTCCTCAATTCCTTCTTAGGCCTTGTGCCTTGGATTTTCGATGTGGCCTTCAGCCGATATAAATTAAATCAAAGGAGGTCTTACGTTAAAACATTGAGAGTTTTGATTCTTGCTTGTGTGATTGTGTGTTTTAAGAAATAAAGTTTATATGTTGAGTGCAACTGACAGTAACTTATTTGACCCTTCCCACAAATATAACCTCATCCACTCTATTCTGCTCGACCAGGGACTTCACATACTTCTTCACTGGATATTCTGCTCTCATATAGACAAGATACGGCCAAGCTGCCCAGAGACTACCAACATGTAAAACCGAAACAACAGTAGTACTTCACTGATTAGCCACAAGCCTGTTCCACATAAACCACGATAAGTACATATATAAACTACCAGGCTCCTAAAACATCATTAGAATGATACTCACAATTACCCTTAATTTTTTAAAGAAATCAAGAAAATGCTCAGTTTGCCCGATGACTTCCATCACACGTCCACAAGGGTCTTACAATAGCAGAAATAGTGAGTCAATTACTTGATAATCCGGTGACAAACCCGCCGTGGCATGATACCAAAAAAATAACAACAAAGTACTCAACTTGAGGTTGGAACAGGAACCCGCAGAATTGCCCGTGTCCTGCCAACACTTGGCCTCGTGTGATGACGGAATGGCTGCGGAAGCAGAAGAAAAATGCGTCCCTGGCGGGAGGCAGCACAACAGCAACGCGTCAACCGCTGCCGATACAAGGCTGTCAACATATACCAGACCACAACCACCAAAACAAGTTTGATAAAAATTAACATACACCGTAGCACTATTGTCGTTGTTGGTGGTAGTGGTGGTGTGGTCTTAGTGCAGAGACTGGTTTTATGCAGTTCTTCATGCTACTCAACCATGTGCAAGCTTCTTCATCTCCAAGTAATTACTGCACCCTACATCCTTCTGAATCTGCTTAGTGTATTCATCTCCTGGTCTCCATCTACGATTTTTATCCACCACGCTGCCTCAGAACATATCCTAGCTACCGATCCCTTCTTACGGTCAAGTTGTGCCACAAATTCCTCTTCTCCCCAATTCTATTCAGTACCTCTTCATTAATTACGTGATCTACCCATCCAATCTTCAGCATTCTTCTGTAGCACCACATTTCGAAAGCTTCTATTCTCTTCTTGTCTAAACTATTTATCGTCCATATTTCACATCCTCCATACAAATACTTTTAGAAAAGCCTTCCAGGCATTTACATCTATGCTCGATGTTAATGAATTTCTCTTCTTCAGAAACGTTTTCCTTGCCATTGCCAGTCTACATTTTATATCCTCTCTACTTGGACCATCATTATTTATTTTTCTACGTAAACAACAAAACTCATCTACTACTTTAAGTGTGTCATTTCCTAATCTAATTCCGTCGGCATCTCCTGATTTAACTAAACTACATTCCCTTACCCTCGTTTTGCTTTAGTTGATTTTCATCTTATATCCTCCTTCCAAGACATTGTCCATTCCGTTCAACTGCTCTTCCAGGTCCTTTGCGTCTCTGACACAATTACAATGTCATCGGTAAACCTCTAACTTTTTATTTCTTCTCCATGAATTTTAATTCCTACTCCAAATTTTTCTTTTGTTCCCTTTACTGTTTACTCAATATATAGATTGAATAACATCCGGGATAGACTACAACCCTGTCTCACTCCCTTCCCAACCAATGCTCCCCTTTCATGCCCAGCTGGCCGCGGTGGCCGTGCGGTTCTAGGCACTTCAGTCCGGAACCGCGTGACTGCTACGGTGGCAGGTTCGAATCCTGCTCGGGCATGAATGTGTGTGATGTCCTTAGGTTGGTTAGGTTTAAGTAGTTCTAAGTTCTAGGGGACTGATGACCTCAGATGTTAAGTCCCATAGTGCTCAGAGCCATTTGAGCCAGCTAGCCTTTCATGTCCCTCGAACTTTAAAACTGCCATCTGGTTTCTGTACAAATTGTAAACAGCCTTTTGCTCCCAGTATTTTACCCCTGCCACCTTCACAATTTGTAATAGACTATTCCAGTCAACATTGTCAAAAGCTTTCTGTAAGCCTACAAATGCTAGAAACGTACGTTTGCCTTTCCTTAATCTATCTTCTAAGATAAGTCATAGGGTCAGAATTGCCTCTCGTATATCAGCATTTTAAACGGGCAATTAAAAATTCAACTATTAAAACTTCAGTATGGGAGTGGCCCGCTCGTAACCTTGGAAGTTCACCTTCTCAGAAATGACAAGAGGCAATGTACATGGTCATTTAAAAGAACAATTAAATAATAATTAAAACAAGATTTAAAAATTCAAACTGTACCTTTACGGGGCCCTCTTAGGGTCTAATAGGCACTGTAATTGGAATACGCACCAAATGGCAGACGGCCGGTTAAACTGTACACCTATAACCTGAAGAGCTCCACAACACGAATAAGAGAGTGTATAAATACACACACACACACACACACACACACACACACATACACATGACTCATACGTGTGGAACCTTTAGGATGGGCGCACACAACTTTAGTTACGGGACAAATACAATAACTCGCCTCAGGAAGGGACATGAGGTCTAAAACAAACAGAAATTATAATCAGTAGTATCAAATACTCAATATTAACAAACCATGATTACAAATACAAGATTAACTGTGCAAAATACTAACTCGGCGCATATAGAAACGTCCAGATTGAGACACACAGCTCCAAAGGGGTCAGCGAAAAGCGCAAGAAACTGGATTCCTGGCCAACTCACACCGAGCAGAATAAACAGTCCTTAAGTACAGTACTTGCTAGTCTTCATAGATAATTTCAAACAAATGCCGAGGAGGCCAGTAGGTTCAGGAATCCAGTTAGACACCGGGTAATACTCGGCGTATTTAGCACATCACAACTGAGTGATACACGCCGTAATCAAGTTGCACGCGGCAATAGCCGCTCCTTGCCCACTAAATTCGCCGATTGCAACGGTCGACGCTGCAGGAAAACGCGGCCCCCGTAGCCCAACGGACAACGGTGTTAATTCGCTGCAGCCGACAGGACGCCGAGTACTCCAGGCACACTGAAACGTCCCCTTAGAACAATTTATACAGGACTGTGCTTAACCTGACACACAATATTTTTAGCGCAACGCTATCTGACTTTCAGAAATCCCTACAAAAGAATGGCCCTGACTAACATTAACCTATGCATTTCACAAATCGCTTACCTCACAAAAATCTTGGTTACTCGAACTACTGCAATACAGGGAGCGCCACTAATGCCAGCTAAATAAAAGATTCAAACTACGGAAGGCACTAGCTACTGATAGGCATAGTTAGCAAATGAAAGATTTTGATAGAGAACAAACAATGTATTTACCTTAATAGTCATAATATATATAGCAGTTCATGACAAATTACAAAACTCCGCCATCTCTCTCCCCACATCCACCACTGCTGGCGGCTCACCTCCAACTGCGCAACGCTATGCGCTGTTCACATCCTGCTGCCGCTGCCCAACACTACAATGGCAGACAACAATGCAAACTAGACACAGACTACACACAACACAGCCAGTGATTTTTATACAGAGGTGGCGTTACCAATAAAAAAACCTAAACAGCCTACTTACAACACCCGTCCAGCCCCATGTCCGGCACCTCACTCACCACTACACAGCCCTCCCAGAGGAAACACATATCCCAGCAACGATGATACGACGAGGCCAGAATCGATGGAACGCGCGCACAAATGGCACCAGTAGGATCACGCGCACGCCCTCACGGAAGCCGCCACGGCTCAACTTCTTTACTTATTGCAAGTGATTTACCGTCCGGTGTCAGGACACTAGGATGTACAGCACATGCCTTTAATGATACGACTGATAATTAAAAGTTTGATAGTAAAATTATATGCAAGTATGCCAATGAACCACGATCTGTATGTACTGTATTTTGAAAGTGCAATAATAATTTGAACAGTCACAATTGTACTATTGCCTTATGCAACATATTTGTGCTTAATCGTGCACGGAAAACTGCAAGAAACAAAAAATAATAAGAGAGTAATAACAGGTATGAATTATGACTCCATCACAATCGCTTGAGCTGTGGCCTTGCCGTATACGTAGCACCTATACAGCACAGTTAGTTGTCTGTATCCTGTTACAAGTTCCAATTGCGGTCTCGCTGGTGTGGCTCAGAACGTTATGGTCTAGAGCTCTCGTCACCGTTACAGGACCGATTTTGGTACTAAACAATATTATACTGCAATAACTTCTTTTATTGCAGACACGCTGTAGCTATTGCTATTATAACATTAATCTAATGTACGTAGCCGGCCGCGGTGGCCGAGCGGTTCTAGGCCCTTCATTCCGGAACCGCGATACTGCTAGGTCGCAGGTTCGAATCCTGCCTCGGGTATGGATGTGTGTGATGTCCTTAGGTTAGTTAGGTTTAAGTAGTTCTCAGTTCTAGGGGACTGATGACCTCAGATGTTAAGTCCCATAGTGGTCAGAGCCACTTTTTTAATGTACTTAGTTGTGTAAACCTGCGCCATAAGTAGATAAGTAGGCACAACTCTTTTTTTTTTGTCGATTTGGATGCATTGAACGTTTGAGCACTGGCGACCTTGCGGGCACCTGACGATGGAGGTATGAGATCCACACGCGAAATGTCTCCACTAAATATTTAACTTTTAGTAGTTGTAGATGCCTCTTCACTAGCACTCGCTGCAGTACCATACCCGAGACTTCACTCGCTATACCCTAGGGAAGGCACGGGAAGATTACATCTGGGTAGCAGGGTGAAAATTTAACCCCACTCCTCCGACGTCCAGTGTCTTACTCCCTGTCTCACCCACCTCATACGGTAATGTTTCCGACGAAATTCCTGTTCTCATCTTCATACGAGTACACAGCATATCTGTACCTAGCTTGTCCTGTAACTGAAATTGCATTCTCATTTTTGATAAGCACCCGCTATAACTTGTTCTTACCAATGGTCTCAGTTATTGATTATTGTTGTAGTTACCCGTCCAGCCCAGTTACGGCTGTCGCAGCAGCGTTGGAAGTTGGCTGAGCACTCTCTCAAGTCAAACTATGATCCGTTGCTTCTGTTTTGATAACTAGTTGTGGCTTGTGACCACTGCAAGAATATTCAAATTTTTCAGAATTTATTCCTAAAAGTAGTGCACGTTTTGGACTTGTTGTTGTTGTTACTACTAAAATCTTCAGTCCGAAGACTGGTTTGGGTGCGGCTGTCTATCTTGCACAAGTCTCTCCATCCCTGCGTAGCTACTGCAGACTACATACATCTGAACCTGCTTGCCGGACTACAGCGTTGGTCTCCCTCTGTAAGTTTTAGCCTACACCCTCCTCTTCATTACCAAATCAACGATTCCTTGATGCATTAGGATATTCCCTATCAACCGATCTCTTCTTTCAGTCTAGTCATTCATAAAACTGATGTTTTCGCCAGTTCGATCAGCACTTCCTCATTAGTTATTCGATATCCCAATGCAATTTTCATCATTTTTATGGAACACCACTATCTAAATCTCCCATCCTCTTCTTTTATGAATGATTTATCACCACGTTTCACTTCCGTACCAGACAAATACCTTCTGAAAGGAATTCCTAATACTTACATTTACATTCGTTGTTGGCAAGTCTCTCTTTTCCAGATATTTTCTTATTGTCATTGCCAGTCTGAATTTTACACCCTCTCTACTTCGTCCATGATCAGATTTTTGTTGCCCAAATAGAAATTCCCTAAGCATCGCATTCTTTAATTCGGCTACAGTTCAGTACCATTGTTTTAGTTGTTTAAATGTGATGTCCATCTGCTCTTCCAAGTCCATTGCCGTCTAGGAAAGTCTACGTGAAACCACATCGAGGATAGGCTGCAGCCCTGTCTCACTCCACTCTCAACCACTGCTCCTTCGACTCACCTAACTGTAGACTGGATTCTGCGCGAGTTCTAAAGCAATCGGTCCCTGTATTTCATCACTGCTACTCTTAGCATTTTAAAGAGTGTATTCAATTCAACACTGTCAGAACTTTCTCTAAATCTGCAAATACTATGAATGTCAGTTTGTCTTTCTTTAGTGTATCTTCTAAGATAGCTCGTTGGGTCAGTATTGCCACCATTGTTGCGACCTTTCTGCAGAACCCAAACTTATTCTCCAGAAGGTAGGCTTCTACCAGTTTTTCCATTATACTGTAAATAATTCTCATCAGTATATTGTAACCACAACTTATTAAACAGCCTTATCTTATTGAGACCTGTCATAAGTTACACTGGAATTACTACGTTCTTCTTGAAGTTTCAGACTATTCTTGCAATATCCTATATACTGCGCAACAGGTGGAAATGTTTTGTCATGACTAGGTTTAATAATTTTGTTCCTGACTTTGTCACTAAATAATAACTGCAGATGTCAGTAACGCGACGTCATAAACTGTAACGCGACGAACACGTAGCAATTACTTGTACTCCTAAGTTACACAGTCAAAGATGAAAGGAGAAACATCCTATACGCATTACGTTACTTTCGCTGCGTGATGTATGGGTTATGTGTCGAACACAAGGGTTTTCGAAGAAATGATGGTCCTAGACACTGACACTGTTTGGATTATGTTCTTTGATGGTACAGTGGTAGAACGAGGGCATTACTAGGCCCTGAACTGTTTCTCTTTGATGCCTGGGAAGATAAGCATTGATCCAGTAGTATTACTTCAGCTTAAGTGTTATACACTGAGATGACAAATGTCATGGGATACCTCCTAATATCGTGTCGGACCTCCGTTAGCCCTGAGTAGTGCAGCAACTCGACGTGGCATGGACTCAACAAGTCGTGGGACGTCCACTGCAGAAATATTGAGCCACGCTGCCTTTATAGCCGACCATAATTGCGAAATTGTTGCCGGTGCAGGATTTTGTGCACGAACTGACTTCTCAATTATGTCACATAAATGTTCGATGGGATTCATGTGGGGCTGGCTATCTGGGTGGACAAACAATTCGCTCGAAATGTCTGGAGCTGCAAATAGTCTCCTAGCAGCCGAACATGAGCGTTTCCACTCAGTGATAGGTTCAGTTGGACCAGAGGATCCAGTCCATTCCATGTCAACACAGCCTACGCCACTATGGAGTCACCAGCAGCTTACACAGTGCCTCGTTGACAAGTTTTGTCCATGGTTGCGTGCGGTCCACATCACACTCGAACCTTACGAACAACTCTCGCAGACTGAAATCGGGACACATCTGACCAAGCCAACGTTTTCCAGTCGTCTGGTGTCGCACCGATTTGGTCACGAGACCAGGAGAGCCGCTAGAGGCGATGTCGTGCTATCAGTAAAGGCACTCGCGTCGGTCGTCTGCTGCCGTAATCCATTAACTCAAAATATGATCGCACTATCTTAACGGATACGTTCGTCGTACGTCCCACATTGGTTTCGGTGATTATTTCGCACAGTGTTGCTTGTCTGTTAACACTGACAACTCTACGTGAACGCCGCTGCTCTCGGTCGTTAAGTGAAGGCCGTCTGTCACTGTGTTGTATGTGATGAGGGGTAGCGCCTGAAACTTGGTATTCTCGGCACACTATTCGCACTGTGGATCTCAGAATATTGAATTCCCTAACTATGTTCCATGCGTCTAGCGCCAACTACCATTCCGTGTTCAAAGTCTGTTAATTACCGTTGTGCGGCCACAATCACGTCGGAAACCTTTTCAATCGAAACACCTGATTACAAATGACGGCTCCACCAATCCACTGACCTTTTATACGTAGTGTACGCGATACTACCGCCATCTGTATACGTGCATTGACTTGTGTCACGGTAGTGTACGAAGAGATGAGCATTGGGCCACTCCAGCTTAAATGTCATACCGTCGAAAGTGTTTTCTTTGTAACAATTTAAAACACTGGTAATAATGACGAGGGGTCTCTTACTAAGGGGTGCTGTTTACGTAAGTGCGTCGGTGAGCTACATTGGGGGAAGGCGGTAAGGCTGCGGTACAGCACCGGGACAGCCGCGAGAAAGCCGCCAGCGCCATGCCTCGCCGCGCCGCACCGCCGCGTCCTGTTCCCATCTCCCGGAGGTTTTCCGGGCGGGCAGCCTCGGCTGCTGCCGGGTCAGCGGGTCCGGGGTTCGCGTTTCGCGAGATCTCCTTTCCTGGAAGGCGCCGCCAGCGGGACACGCCGCGCCGTGGATCCAATTTCGCTGTACACCTGCGCGACCGTGTCACCGCCCTCCAACCTGTCGCTCTGCTCGCCACGCCTCGAACTTCAGCTCCTTGGCGGCAGGTTTTGCTTACGGGTTTACACCCAGCGTCACCGAGGTCGCTGTAAGTGGAACATTTGCAAGAGGAGCATTCCCATACTTGGAACGTAAATAATCGTACTGCGAACAGTACCTTAACTAATTAGTCAACTGAGTGCAGCCTTCTAGCCAAACACAGGTACAAGGAAGGTAATGGCGATGAAACCTTTGACTATGGAAAAAAGACGCCAATTTATCGACGAAAGAAAGAAATAAAGAAATGTTCAGGGTAAAAAGGGAACACGATTCTTCTGCTAATCCAGGATCAGGACTTCTCTTCCTCGACTCCACACTCCTTCTTCCAGTAGGAAGAGGGATTCTCCGAGGTGACCTACGAAATCCATACTCTTCAAAATCGTGTTTCCGCTGAATAACCTGTTTAGTTAATGATTCTACCCACATTTCTTCTCTTATTTTTCATTTCTTATTCTGCCTTTTGTGTAGCCTTATACTGATGTAAGGAACTTCATGTCTGATGTTTCAACTTGTTTTAACTCTTTTGATGTTAATGTCCATTTTTTTTCCTCCATGAAGTACTTTATAAAATTTCATTTTGGTCTCTCGTCTCATTTTATCCTTCACTGTTTTTTTTTTTTTTTTTTGTATGTTGACAGGTGCTAATTTTCTTATTTATATCTTACTCTTCTTCGAAGTTATATCACGTCCTAGATACCGAAATTGGGTACCTGTTCTATTATTATATTATTGATAATTATGGGGTGTTTTGCTAAAAATGGAATTGTTTTTGTTCTTGAAATCTTTAGATTATAATTTAGGCTTATTTTGCGTAATTTATGAACCGCAGTTTGCAATTTCTCTCCATTGACCGGTATGGTAACCTGCTCGTTGGCAGAATCATTGTATTTGGAAATTTGACCGGTCTGGTAACCTCCTCGTTGGCAGAATCTTTGTATTTAGAAATTTGCCTGGCCTAGTTCTTATACGTGCCGGCATTCCGTCCATTTCCTGATGAAGTCCTCGATGTAGATGTTGAACAATGTAGGTGACATACTTCAGACTTGATTTGCTCGCTGGTTTACCTCTACTTTTGGTGTCAGCACTTTGCTTTATTTTGGTGTTTTTGTATAACCCTTGCCATACTAACCTTGGCATATTATCATGTTTCTGGGGAACCCCTCTTTTCTCCATTAGTGACCAGAGGTTTTATCTGTGAATGCTGTCAAATTCCATCTCAGAGTCGATTAAAGATAGATGTCCCTCCAGACTGAATTCTAGTTTTTTCTGTAACTTATTTCAACGTGAAAACATCGCCAACACAACATCTTGTACTTGTTGTTCTAACGTACTTGTTGTTCTAGTAAAACTGAATCAGAGATGTTTCGAAATCTTTCATTAATACTTCGCAGATTTTATAAGAATCATCGAGTAGACTGTAGTTACTTGTGTTACCTCTGTCTCCATTTTTAAACAGTGAAATAACTTTAGACATCTCCGTTCTTCTGGCATTACATTCTTCTTTCACCTGTATGTTAACGTATGTTATCTAGATGGGGCAGTCTAAATTCTAGAAATACAGGAATACAACAGTCTGTGTCAGTTACGAATGAATTAAATAGGACGTGCAGGAAAGGCACCAGGCCAAATGTCCGCAGGAAAAATCGAAATGTAAATGATGGTCGAAGGAGTGGCTCACCATACAGAAAATTAAAACATCTTCGGTGATGTTAAGAGCAAGGGCATGCACATTGATGGTGTAACGAGAATTCCGTTCGTGAACGCAGAGAGCGTTTTTTTTTTTTTTTTTTTCTGACTGGTTTTATGCGCCTCACCATGATTCCTCTTCTGTGCCAACCTCTTCATCTCAGAGTAGCAATTGCATCCTACGTTTTCAATTATTTCCTGGATGTATTCCAATCTCTGTCTACAGCTTTTGCCCTCTACAGGTCCCTCTAGTACTACGGAGGTCATACCCTCGTGTATTAACGGAAGTATTATCACCCTGTCCGTTCTCCTTGTCAGTGTTTTCCACATATTCCTTTCCTCTCCGATTCTGCGGCGACCCTATGCATTCCTTACCTTAACAGTCCACCTAACTTTCAACAATCTTCTGTAGCACCACATCTCAAATGCTTCGGTTCTCCTATGTTCCAGTTACCCACAGCCCATGTTTTGCTACTCGAGAACGCCGCGCTCCGAACGCACATTCACAGAGATTTCTTCCTCAAATTAAGGCCTATGTTTGATACTAGTAGACTTCTCTTGACCAGGAATGCCCACCCCGCCACTGCTAGTCTGCTTTTGATGTCCTCCTCGCTCCGTCCTTCATTAGTAATTTTGTTGCCTGAGTAGTAGAATTCCTCAACTTCACCTACTTCGCGACCATCAATCCTGATGTTAAGTTCGTCGCTGTTCTCATTTCTCCTACTTATCATTATTTTCGTCTTTCTTCGATTTATTCTCAATTCATATTCTGTACTCATCAGACTGTTCATTCGGTTCAGAAGATCATGTAATTCTCCTACAGTTTCACTCAGGATAGCAATGTCGTCAGCGAATTGTGTCATTGATATGCTTTCACCCTGAATTTGAAACGCATTGCTGAACCTTTATTTTATTTTCATCATTGCTTTTCCGATATGCAGATTGATCAAGAGGGCGAAAGATTACGTCATTATCTTACACACTTTTTATTCCGATCACTTCGTTCTTGGTTGTCCACTCTTATTATTATGTCTTTTCTCTTGTATTTATTGTGTGCCACTCGTCTCTCCCTATAGCTTACCCCTATTTTTCTTAGTATTTTGAACATCTTGCGACGTTTAACATTGTCGAACGCTTTTTAAAGGTCGATGATCCTATGAACCTGTCTTGATTTTTCTTTAGCCTTGCTTCCATTATCAACCATGACGTCAAATTTGCCTTTCTGGTACCTTTACCTACCAAAAGTACTGAGCTTGTAATGTAACACCGCCAATCACCAGTCCGTATCATGGGCATAACAGAATGGCGCCTTTTCCACGTTTTCTTAATGGTGAGTGACCCTGAAATTTAGTAGTACTTTTGGTAGGTGCTATTATTTACTTTCGTAGAACCCATATAGGTTACGTAACGCGAATATTGTTCAAAATTTTTTTACACACTTAGGCCACAAATTTTAATAGCGGCAATTCTTTTTGTAGTAGGTCTAATCAGCCTGTGTGTCCAGTCCGACATTCACTTTCCGGTGCTATTAAGCCAGTTTTGCTATTCACAATAGCCTGTAATGGATTAACATTTTCGACTTACAACTGAACTATGCGACATGGTAGGTTCCCGATTGGTTGAGGGCTTTCATGTGATTGCACATTTGAAAAATATTTTAAGAAATTTCATATTTTCCCGTTTTTGTAAAATCTTACTCTAAAACATTTTGATTAATAGTGCATCATCTGAGCATGTACTTGTAACGGTGCGAAACCGGTAGTGCTCCCAATAAAGGACGATAAACGTGAATTTCATTAATTCATAAGACCTTTTTGAGTAAAAAATGGATTTGAAGATTCTTGAATATTAACAACGAACATTTTTCAGCTGAAAACACCTATTTTCTTACAAACTGAGGGAAGTGTCTCTTAAAACTGCCACTTATGTACCCTTAAGGTCTAAAGGCAGCGTCTCTGATTAGTATCAAAAACCTATAGCGGTAACGGTTTTGATTAGTAATCAAAACTTGCGCGGTCTCGGGTTTGAAATACACCACCGCTTAAATTCTGAATAATAATGATCTTTGGTTGCCGATGAGTTCCGGCATAAGCAGTCTCCTACATTCTCCCAACGGCCTTGTCAAACAGAGGAACGGGTAGAGGTTCAGGACACTCTCTTGTTCTTCGGGTGGGAAAACGCTCCTAAAGGTGGAAGAATCAGCTTTGAGGATGGGGAAAGCAATGGAAACCACTGGATTAAAGAGACATAACGTGTATCCACAGGACAAGTGGCTTATAATTGAAAAGTATCGTGATGACCTCTCATTGGCAAAAGATTTAGGAACAGTCTCCCATTCGGACTTTCGGGAGGGGGCTGTCAAGCGGGAGGTGACCATGAGAAAAAGATTGGATAACCATCGAAAGGATTACATTCTACTAGTCGTGGAGTGCAACGGCAGAAGCCTGAACGTGGTAGGGAAGCTAGATAAACTGAAAATGGAATTGCAAAAGCTCAGTCTACATGTAATAGGCTCAGTGAAGTAAAATGGAAAGAAGACAAGGATTTCTGATCAGATGAGTATAGGGTAATATCCACAGTTGCAGAAAATTGTGTAGCGGGAGTAGTATTTGTTATGAATAGGAAGGGAGGGCAGATAGTGTGTTACTGTGAACAGTTCAGTGATAACATTATTCTCATCAGAGCTGACAGTAAACCAACACCGACAACGATAGTTCAGATATACATGCCGACGTCGCAAGCCGAAGATGAAGAGATAGAAAAAGTATATAAGGATGTTGAAAGGGTAATGCAGTACGTAAGCTATGATGAAAGTCTAATAGTCATGGGGAACTGGAACGTGGTTGAAGGGGAAGGAGTAGAACAAAGGGTTATAGGAGAATATTAGCTTGGTAGTAGGAATGAGATAGAAGAAAGACTAATTGAGTTCTGCAATAAATTTCAGCTAGTAATAACAAAAAGTCTGCTCAAGAATCGCAAAAAGAGAGGGTATACTTGTAAAAGAGCGAAAAATAAGGAATATTTCAGTTAGATTACATAATGGTCAGACAGAGATTCAGAAATCAGATAACTGGATTGTATGGTGTGCCCAGGTGCAGATATAGACTCAGATCACAATTTAGTAGTGATGAAGAATAGGCTGAAGTTTAAGAGATTAGTCAGGATGAATCAATACTAAAAAAAATGGAATATCGAAGTACAAAGGAATGAAGAGTACACTCTAAGTTCTCTAATATTATACATGCTGCAATAAGGAATAGCTCAGTAGGCAGTACAGTTAAATAGGAATGGATATATCTAAAAAGGGCAGTCGCAGATGATGACAAGAAAAACATAGGTACAACGAAGGTAATTACGAAGAAACCATAGGTAACAGAAGACATTAAGAGTGCAGCGTGAATTCCACTGTTGAACACAGAGGAGAGAGCGGACGGACGGGAGGAAGACAATGAAGGGCTCTACGAGAGGGAAGATTTGTCTGATGTCTGATGTGACAGAAGAAGAAACAGGAGTCGATTTAGAAGACATAGGGGATCCACTATTAGGATTTAAAAGAGCTTTGGAAGACTTTAGATCAAATAAAAAAATGAAATGAGCGTATGGCATCGTTGGCCGAGAGGCTCCTATTCGGGGAAATTCGGCCTCCAAGTGCAAGTCTTATAAATCAGAAGGGATAGATAATATTCCATCCAAATTTTTAAAATCATGGGGGGAAGTGGCAACAGAACGACTGTTCACCTTGGTGTATGGAATGTATGAGTCTGGCGAAACACCATCTGATTTTCGGAAAAAAAGCATCCACACGATTCCGAAGACTTCAAGAACCGACAAGTGCGAGAATTATCGCACAGTCAGCTTAACAGCTCTTGCATCCAAGTTGCTGACAAGAATAATTTACAGAAGAATTGAAAAGAAAGTTGATGATGTGTTAGATGACGATTTGTTTGGCTTTAGGAAAGGTAAAGACACCAGAGAGGCAATTCTGACGTTATGGTTGATAATGATAGCACGACTAAAGAAAAATCAGAACACGTTCATAAGATTTGTCGACCTGGAAAAAGCGTCCGGCAATGTAAAATGGGCAAAGAAAAAGAGGGTAATATGAGATACGCACAAGAACCAAAAGGGAAGAATAAGAGTGGAAGGCCAACAACGAAGTGCTCGGGTTAAAAATGGTGTAGGACAGGGATGTAGCCTTTCGCCAATACTGTTCAGTCTATACATCGAACAAGCATTGACGGAAATAAAAAAAGGTTCAAGAGAGTAATTACAATTAAAGGCTATCAATGACAAGATTATCTGATGGCTTTGTTATCCTCAGTGAAAGTGAAGAAGAATCCAAGAACTACGGAAAGGAATGAACAGTCGGTACAGAATATTGACTGAGAGTAAATCGAAGGAAGGCGAAAGTAATGATAGTAATGATAAGTTGCAGAAATGAGAATAGCGAGAAACTTAACGTCAGGGTTGATGGTCACGAAGTTAAGGAATTCTGCTACCTTGGCAACTAAATAACGTATGATGGATGGAGCGAGGACATCGAAAGCAGGCTAGCACAAGCAAAAGGGCCATTCTTGGGCAGGATAAGTCTGTTAGTATCAAACATAGGCCTTAATTTGAGGAAGAAATTTCTGAGAATGTACGTTTGGAGCACAGCATTCTAGCGTAGTGAAACATGAACTGTGGAAAAACCGGAACAGAAGAGAATCGAAGCATTTGGGATGTGGTGCTACAGACGAATATTGAGATTTTGGAGGACGGATAAGGTAGGGAAAGATGAAAGTTCTGCGCAGAATCGGAGAGGAAAGGAATGTGTGGAAAACCATGAGAAGAAGGAGGAACAAGATGATAGGACATATGTTAAGACGTCAAGGAATAACTTCTGTGGCACTGGAAGGACCTGTAGAGGAAGACTGAGATTGAAATACACCCAGCAAACTATTGAGGACGTATGTTGTAAGTCCTTCTCTGAATGATGAAGTAGACACAGGAGAGGAATTGGGTGCGGACCGAATCAAATCAGTTAGAAGACTGAGTCTGAGATTCATTCGGCAAATAACGTGGGTGTGAAATGCTACTCTGAGTGAAGAGATTGTCACAAGAGAGGAATTCGTGACGGGCTGCATCAAATCACCTGTAGACTAATGAGTAAAAAAGAAAAGAACTGCGTGCAACTGTGTTTGTGTACGTGTGTGTGCCAGTCGGTGGGAATCAACGGGAACTATTGCTGTCAATGAATGCTGGAGCGTCTAAAACAGTTTCCGTGTGAACATTTGGAAGGAAACAACGGTCTATGGATATTCGAAATCTGGTAACTCGCAAAGACTGTTGCTCACGTCAGCGCACAGCTCTGTAAGACTTCAATGGGTCAAACAAAACAACATATGGACAATAGGTTCCTGATTGGATGCGGTTACTCTGACTTTACGAGTTGTGATTTTGTCTCTTTCAGGTGCTGCAAGACGTCTAGTGCACAGTGTGTATGAGATGTTTGACTCACAGTATGCGGAGGGAGTTCCAACGCGGAAATGGTTCTGTGGGGAGAAAGAGTGGGTTGTATTCGCTACCATGGTTTAGGCCCACCCATTTAGATTTTCAAATGAACAAGGATGCTTATTTCAACGTTCTCCGTCATCAGGTGCAGCACTTCCTTGTCATCTTCATCATCCGAGATGGCAAGGGCCGTGTTTACAGGACTGCATGCATATGTTCCTGTTGTCACGCCCATTTAGGCATCACAATGCAGCCTCACTGGACCACTAAATCAATATATCTCAACCCTGTCAGTTTCAAGCATTTTCCATAACGTCAACTACCAAGGGATGGGGGCCACTTTACGCCCATGACCCCAAAAAATCTGAAAAAAAACAAATTTCAGAAAGTGTTGTTAACTTTTATTAACAACACAGTTTTTAAATAGGTAATTCTCAGTAAGTAGGTTTCAGAACCTGAAAACATCTTTTGGAATAGTCTTACCAATACCAACGCATTTTCCAAAACCAAGGAGCGATACTTTATGACCATCACAAAAAAAACGGAAGAACACACAAATTTCATTAATATTGTCGATGAGTTTTTAGGGATATATTGATTTGTAAGGAAGGTCCAGAACTCGAAAATATGAATGTGAAATTTTTAATGAAAAGACACACGCACTACTAAAACTTAAATTTTTTAGCACAGTTTTACTTAAAAATTTAAAACAGTTACGGAATCTGGTAGAAGATATCATTAAAAACATTAACCATTTTTGGCAATATTTTAAAATTGAGATACAGGACTAGATAACATTATATCCAAACGATGGGCATAAAGTAACCTTGCCTCCCTTGCTATTGCGAGGGTTAAACACGTGGAGAATTTCTATGGACTATCTGGAGCAGTGGGTAAAATACAGCAGCAGCAGCAGCGATTGAACGTATACGCCAACAGATTCCCCTATGGATGTAGGCTACCCGTCGAAGATAATTTCAGAATTTTTTTGCCACTCCGACAATGAAGATTCCAAACAGCTTTCCTGCATTGCCTGACAACCGCAAGAAGATATTTATGTTAGAAATTAGGGAGAATGAGCGGGCAACACTTGACTAACTTTAGGTTGACCGTATTATGAGTAAGCGTTGTCACTTTTTGATGGTCACATTGTGTATTAGCGTCATTCTAGACTATATCTTTGCCCGTTGGACACTATAGACCGGCAGCATACCCGTGGATATTTTGATTATATCTTTGTAGTTATGGAAAGACACGATGAAATCAAGAAACGTGAATTACTGATAATTGAACCTTGAAGGATTTTTAGTATTAAATCGATGGTTAATACAAAGACGTGGTTTTCATTACTACATGTGTCCAGACACACAGCAACCTCAATTCAGATATATTTTATAACACTTCCGCGCAATGACTATATTTTCATAGAATCAAGTCGTCTGAGCAGAGATAAGTTGCAGTAAGAACATGTACACTCATAACTATCAAAAAAGAAAAAAATATATAAATTACAATAATTATAAATTTACGATAAAAATGAACTGAAACCTTAAGTGACAAACACGCGCGCGGATACGTGTCACATAATACGTTATACATAAACTTATTTATACAGTCATTTCTAACTGAATTTTCATGGAACTATTTGTGCATTACGTATAGTTCTCTTGTGTGTGTGTGTGTGTGTGTGTGTGCGTTTAACAGAAATCCGACAGTTTCTTTGTAGGTGTGCGGAGGTATGTGATATTAGATATCTACGCAAAGGTCATGTTATTCGTGTAAATAACGAACCGCTGATTTGCGTACGCAATTATGGCGCCCGACAGCGACCCAGATGGGTTCCATAGAATTTACATAAGTCGAATTTGGTAGCCGAGACGTCAACGTGAGTTCACTATAATGTTCCCCATACCACTGTAGCACGGTTCTGGCTCCGAGACACAGATAGTTATTCTGCTGAAAGATGAAATCACCGTCGGGGAAGACATCAAGCGTGAAAAGACGCACGTGGTATGCAACCGTTAGCGGGTCTTCGATTACTACCACAGGTCCGATGCAAGCGTGGAAGAATGTCTTCCATAGCATAATACTGCTCTCACCAACCTATGTCCATGGCGCGCTGCACGTTTGGAGGCGCCATTCACCTCGATGGTGGCATTTATGGAGACTAGCAGTGACCCAGTGTAGCAAAAATGTGATTCACCCGATGATCCGGTACGTCTCCATTGATCGACGGCGAATCTCGACGGTCTCGTTCTCACTACAATCGCAGTTGACGATGTCGTTGGGTCAACACGTGAATACGTAGGGGTGGTCTGCTGTGGAGCTCCATGTTCAACAATGTACGAGAAACGCCGTGCTCCGAAACACTTGTATGTGCATCGTGCTCTTTCGGCAGGGATGCCACAGTTCACCATCTATTATATTTTACAGGGCAGACAAGCCTCCGAACCCCAAGTTCTGTGAAGAGTCGTTGACGTCCAACCATCTGGCGCCTAGTGGTGGTTTCACTGTCCTTCTACTCTTTCTGCAGATGTTCACGACATTAGCACGTGAATATTTGACCAGATTTGCCGTTTTCGAGATACTTGTTCATAGGCTCTGCATAATAATAATCTGCCCTCTGTCGAAGTCGCTCATCTCAACGTGTTTCCCCATTTCCAGCCTATATCTTCTCTAGGGTGATTTCCCGTATGTGTCTGCTCCGCTTACCCACTTTTGTTACCGCGTCAAGTGCACGCAACGCCATCTTGCGGAATCCAACGTCGCGGTGGGCGGTGATCATAACGTCTTGGCTTATCAGTGTACGTCTTCGTCAGGAAGTCACTATTCTGTAATATTTTCATCCCTTCAAGTGTATTACACTAAAAATCCTCAATTATTGGTTTTACGTATTCCACTCTTTGTCTCCCCTTGCACACTTGCATCTGTAGTAGCCCTCTCAGTACCACGGTACCATTGTTTGGTGTGGTTATATTACATCGGGATACTTAGATTCCCTCGGCAGGATCTTGAACATTAAAAAATTTCAAGCATAATGATCATAAATTATTTTCGCCTCACTATAATAAATCCTCAGCCCTAGAGTCGTACTTTTTGGGTTCAATTCCTCTGCCCTTGTATGAATATCTGGATCCAAAGCAAACAATGCAATGACATCTGAAAATAAAATTTGCTCAGATCAGATCCGTTTATGCGTATTCCTTCTCCATGCCATATTTACAGACCTCTTCCAAGGACACAACAAATAGTTTTGTTCCAATGAACGCACTTTGCTTAACCTCTCTCTTGATCTAATGGAAGCTGTGTACATACTCATCAAACAACTGTTTTAGGTAGATTCTGCTACTCAAGCGCTAACAGTTGTGCCAGTGTAACGCTATCTGATGATCTACGTTGCCGAAAAAAAAAGATACACAATTTTAGAGGTTTCCAATTCACTCAAGATTTATTGTTGCAACAGTGCATATGGAGTACATGAAATGACCACACTAACAGCACAAGCGGTTCTGAGGTACCAGTTATCGGCCCATGCTGAAAGACCCATAGCAATACGTGGTGTAGCCCCCACGGGCGGCAATGCACGTGCTGAGTGTGGCATCCAGTTGATTGTACAGTTGGCGAATACTATCCTGAAATAAGTTATGCCACGCTCGACCTGTTCACGTAGTTCTGTATGACCTTTTTGGCTGACGAGCCACACGAATCACTTCTCGTCCCATCGTATCCCACAATTGTTCGATTGGAAACAAGTCCGGTGATTGGGTTGCCCTGGATAGTTTCTGCACGTCTTGCAGAGCGCACTGAGTTTCGCAGGAGTATGTGGGCGATCAGTAGCCTGTTGGAAGAACACATCACCTTCTCGTTGCAAGAACGGCAGAAGAATGAGTCTAATAATAGTCAGCACGTACTGAGAGCTGATTAGCGTCCCCTCCAGAAACACCAAAGATGAACGAGAGTTTTAGCTTACCGTATTCCAGACCATGTGTCCTGGGGTGGGGCCATTGTGTCTTTGAAGAATGCACTCTGCAAGACAGGGCTGACAAGGTCTATGTCGTAAGCGCAAACGACCATCATTTATGAGCAAGCAGAATCTGCTTTCATCGCTGAAGACCACTCAGCGTAATTCCATCTTCCAAGTGATCCTCTGACGGCGCCAGTCGAGCCGTGCATGTCAGTACTGTGTTGTGATTGGAAGACGGGATTGAGGTTGCGCGCCCGTAGTTCTACAGTTCGCCGGCGATTCGCAACAGTTCGTGTCGTCTGGGCTCACAAGCCCTCTTATCTGTGCTGAGGTAGCTGTACAATCTGTCACTGCTGCCCGTACAATACGACGATCATATTGGATGTTTGTGCGACTTCCAGAACCACGGTCTAAGGGTGTGAGAATATTCATGTGACCATTGATATCATCATCGCTGCTCAACTGACTCAGCACGTCCAACTCGTGCGGCAGTTCTCCGAAAGGGCCACCCCGCCACTCGAAAGGCCACAATCTGATCCGTTTCAAACTAGCTCTTTGGTCATAGGAAGCATGAATGCACTTCCGTGGCATGGTTGCTGCTCGCTTCACACGTCTGCACCATAGTGAGACTTCTGGCTATGACCGCTACCTATTAAAGGGTAGACACATGCGGCGCTCTGGTAACTATGCCACTACGCTATCAGTTGACGGACGACGCTGAAACCATTCAGTACTACGAGGTGCGGCTAGAAAAAAACCGGACTAGTACTGGTGAAACAATAAAACGAATGCAATAAGGCTGAAAGTCGCGTGGCCTGTCACGTGACTCTCGCTCCGCCTACTGCTCGAGTTTCATCTGCCTCCTGCACTCAGTCTGCCCGTGGCGTCTGTTTTAAGTTGTTGACGTTTTGTCTGTGCGTCGGAAAATGTTGAGTGTACAGAAAGAACAGCGTGTTAACATCAAATTTTGTTTCAAACTAGGAAAATCTGCAAGTGAAACGTTTGTAATGTTACAACAAGTGTACGGCGATGATTGTTTATCGCGAACACAAGTGTTTGAGTGGTTTAAACGATTTAAAGATGGCCGCGAAGACACCAGTGATGACACTCGCACTGGCAGACCATTGTCAGCAAAAACTGATGCAAACATTGAAAAAATCGGTAAACTTGTTCGACAAGATCGCCGTTTAACAATCAGAGCAGTGTCTGAGTTAACAGGAGTTGACAAGGAAAGTGTTAGACAGATTCTTCATGAAAGTTTCAACATGAACAAAGTGTGATCAAAAATGGTTCCAAAGTGTCTCACAATTGAACAGAAGGACCGCCGAAGAATGATTTGTTCTGACATCCTGGAAAACATTGAAAGTGATCCCACCTTCTTACAAAATGTTATTACTTGCGATGAATCGTGGTTTTTTACTTACGATCCCGAAACTAAACGCCAATCGATGCATTGGAAAACTCCTGGTTCTCCACGACAAAAAAAAGCACGAATGTTAAAATCGAAATTCAAGGCAATGATGATTGTTTTTTTTGACATCAAAGGGATTGTGCACATTGATTGGGTACCAGAGGGACAAACAGTGAATCAGCATTACTACATTAGCGTCCTGGCTACCCTACGTGAGCGAGTACGGAGAAAACGGAACGTTTTGTGGAGAAAAAAGTCATGGATCCTTCACCAAGACAATGCCCCAGCTCACATTGCGTTGTCAGTGAAGACGTTTTTGGCAAAACACAACATTCCCATCTTAGATCTTCCACCCTACTCACCTGATTTGGCCCCCTGTGACTTTTTTCTTTTCCCTAAAGTCAAGTCAGCTTTGAAAGGAACTAGATTTGAGACTGTTGAAGCAGTAAAAGAAAAAGCGACGGAAGCAATGTATGGACTTCCCGAAAATGATCTGCAGCATTGCTATGAACAGTGGAAAATTCGTATGGAGCGGTGTAGAGACCGAGGAGGAGAGTACATTGAAGGAGATAACATGAAATTGTGAATAATTGTAAATAAATGTTTCCAGCATCAGTCCGGTTTTTTTCCAGCCGCACCTCGTATTTCAGTACATCTACTATTCCCCAAGTGACATCGATGTCGTCTTTCCAGGTTTACTTTTTTTTTCAACAGTGTATAAAGCTCATTCAAAGTGGGAATTTATATTCCTTGCTGCTTTTTGCAACCTCACTGATGGCATTGTGCTACGCCTGCTCCTAAAGCCATCTTGTCCTTTTTTTCCGGGTTATAGTCTAAAGTTCATTGTAGAGGATTACCAACTTTTTTTCCTGCTTTATTATATACACGCGTGTCGTAATAAGCGTGAATATGAATATCATTCATTCCATCGTTTCTCTGTCGCGTTTGGTGCTACTGCTGGTCCGCACGCCTAGCGCTCACGCGCGCGCTCCGGCGTGGCCACCTGCGTCGCCTCGCCGCCCTGCGACGTGCTTCCCTCTGGCGGCGTGTCTGCGCCGCTAGGTCTCCGTGACGTCACGCGCCGGCCCGCCACCTCCGCAGCGCGGCTGCTGTCCTGGCACGGTCGCCGCCAGTCTCGTGACGCAAGCAGCCGCCTCGAGCGCGCTGCATCTGCCTAGCTAGCCGTGCCAAAGCCCTGTCCTCGCTGCGCTGGCGACAGGCGTGCGGTAGGCTGACGGCAATACGCCGCAGCAATGCACTCGGCCTAATTGTCAGTGCTCTAAGGTTTGGCCGGGCAGTGTCAGTGTTGTCGACATTTTTTTTTGTCGACATTTTTTTTTCGTTGTGAGGAAATAAAGTATATGGTCTTTAAAGGTAGGGAGGAAAGTACACTGCATCAAAGCAAAGAATTATTTATTTTGCTTAATTATCTTGTTCAAAAAAAATATTTTCTATTGCTTTTAGCAAATAATTGTTACTGCTAAACAGCCTCACAGCAGCTTTTCAGTGTGTGTTTAGGTACAGATAAATAAACACTTCACTTTTATCAAATTCAGAGACGCTTTGTCTCTTTTATCCCGCCGCTTAATGTTCATTACAGTAAAAATTCAAACTGTGAATGCTGAAGTACAGTCAAACATAACACACATGTATACCCAACAAATGAATGAACAAAAGATTATTCCATTCACCTCTACGCCTACATACATACTCCGCAATCCAACCGTACCGTGCGCGGCGGAGTCTACTACCTATGCTACTACTAGTCGTTTTCTGTCCTGTTCCACTCGCAGATAGAGGGAGCGAAAAACTGCTGTCTATATGTCTCTGTATGAGCCTTAAATTCTCATACATTTCTTGCGGGAAATGTATGTTGGTGGCAATAGAATAGTTCTGCAGTCAGCTTCAAATGCCGGTTCTCTAAATTTTCTCAATAATCTTCCTCGAAAAGAGCGTCGCCTTCCCACCAGGGATTCACATTTGAGTTCTCCAAGCCACTTCGCAGCACTTGAGTGTTGTTTGAATCTACACGTAACAAATATAGCAGCCTGCCTCCTTTAATCCGGCCTGGTGCGGATCCCAAACACTCGAGCAGCACTCAAGAATAGATCACACTACGGTTCTATATGCGGTGTCCTTTACACTTTCCTAAAATACTCCCAATATATCAAAGTCGACCATTCGCCTTCCCTGCTGTAGTCCTCACACGCTCGTATCGCACTGCACCGTTACGGCCAGATATGTAATCTATGAAGCACTATGTTACTATAGATTTAGTCTAAGTCGTTTTGTATCACCCTGCAGTCACTCATCTGTAGCACTCTCCCGTATACCACAGCTTCATCAGCAAACAACCGCAGAGTGCTGCCCGCCCTGTATTCCAGATCATTTACATATATAGAAAAGAATGGCGGCCCTATCACACTTTCCATGGGCATCCTTGTCCTTGATGAACAGTTCCGACGAGGACAACATACTGGGTTCTACAACTTGAGAAATCTTCGAGCCACTTATTTATCTAGGAATCTATTTCCTATGCTCGTACATTCGTTAACAGTCTGCTGTAGGAGTATGAAATCTGCTTATTGCCCTTCATCCATAGATCACAGTAGATCATGTGAGAAAAGAAAGAGCTGAATTTCACACGATCAATGCTTTCTATAGCCGTGCTGATTCGTGAACACAAGCTTTTCGGTCTCTAGGAAATGTATTATATTGGAACTCAGAATAAGTTCTATAATTCTGCAGCAAACCGATGTTAAGAACATCAGCCTGTAATTATGCAATTCCGTCCTTTTACTCTTCTTATATGGAGGAACCACCTGCGCTTTGCCCTGTTCCTTCCGAAACAACTGTAAATATAACGCCAAGTAATTTGCATTTACATTGTATTTATTTCGTGGGTCATTAGCTAACGAAGCACCATTTTATATTGCTTCTCGACTTCCATACTTATGCTGCCATTTTTTCTGTACCACCGTTTCGATCATTTTGGCGAATGTTTTCGGATTTATATATTAATGTCTCTTTCATCGGTTTCACGTTTAAGATTACATTTTGTAAGTGTTCAGGGGTTACTCAGTTTACTGTAGTTGCCTATACCCGCGATACACTATTATATAAAAGTATAAAACGGAAGAATCGAAATTTATTGTAGTCTATTCGCCGCACACAAGATAAACTGAAACACACAACACCATGCTTTCCAGCGCTAGAATAGTGTCACAACTACCGGGTGGCTCAGGTAGGCAGTAGTCGTCTCCTAAGGACGCGGAATGTAAGGACGCGGAATGCTGCAACTAATGCCTGTAGGTGATGACCAGTACTCTGGAGGACGTCGGATAACTTTTTGTGGAGTGAACAATCCACAGAGACAAGTTTACTTCACGCTGTCTAGCAGATTCATATGCGGTAGGGGAGAGAGGGACTACAAGTTCCGATGTTTAGTTAACCTAAAAATTCGTTAAGAATACTTGATTTTAGCAATGATGCGATGCAATCAAAATTAAGCTATATACATGTAACTTTGATATTAAGACAGTTATTTTATTCATTTGTTGTGAGATTGTTTTACTAATAGTGTTTTAATGTCTAAAGTCGTAAAATAACTAGTTACCCCCACTTGGGGCAAATTGATCACAAGCTGGGGTAAGTTGTTACCAAATTTGTTAAAGCTACTATTTGTGAAATAAAAAACAATAAATGATTTAACCACGTCTGTTTATTTAAGTAATAATCAACAATGTCGTACACAAACATTTCTGTGTTATATAACAAGTAACTATAATTTGTACTTCAACAATTCTTAACCCTTCAGTAATTAACAGCTTATTAAATAACTTGTAAATACTCAGCCTCGATAATTCAGTCTTCAGTCATATTGGCCTTATCTTAGGCTGAAAATATCTATCATATTCCCGTCACAGGCAGAAAACGTATATACTCACAATTAATTAATCATCAGAAGATATATCACAATCACAGTTCGTGCATAGGCTTGATTCTGTCTACATCTGGAATGGGCCCAGTTGTTACATTCTTGACACAGGACCCATTCTTCCCCAGAACGTGGATTAGAGTAACTGCCACAGCACGCTAGACGATAATACTCTAAACTGTCCTCTTCACTCTCAGACCTTTCACTACTCGTTTGTAAAACCTGTCGTTTAACAGACTTCCCCTTCCCTTTGCCTTCTCCTTCTCCATTTCCTTGCGTTGTTTTACCTTTCCCTTTTCATTTATTTTTTCTCGCTTTTTCATTGTTGTTGTTCACTTTCCTTTTCTTGCTTCGATCTTCTGCAGATGTTTGTTTTACTAGAGTATCGGTTAAAATATCTGATTTTCTGAGACGTCTCTTGTTTCTTCCAGTCCTTGGTGGTGCCTTCGGAAGAGGACGTAATGCTTCTGGACAGAAAGGAACTTGATCTCCGAGTTGTTCTATGACACCAGAAGAGGCAGGCAGATTAACAATCCCTGATGGCCCTGGCGCATCAACGATTTGTCTTGTATCTGTAGTAATGTTTACAATTTCAGATGCATTAGCGTCTATGGTAGTAACAGTCTCTGATACGGCTACCGACCTATTTGTGATGATGTCATGTGAAACGCCTAAAACCATATCTGATGCGTTTTCTAAAGCTAAAGGGAGATCTGTAACATAAGATGGAGCATAGTCGTTTTCTATGAAAACCGTTGGGCACATAAGGCCAAATGCCACCTTTTCTGAAAGCACTCATTACGTCTGTGGGAGTCACTGCACGAGGTAGTGCGTGTCTAGCAATTTCTGGGATCTCATATATCGACATTGTCTTGTTAGGATTGTTCCGTAGCCAATTATACTGAGCCTTTGCACAATAGCTTTTGAAAGGTTGTAAATAACCTGTTTCTACGGATTAATACGTTAAGAGTGGGGATAGAAATGCTTATTGATTGTGAAAATAACGTGAGAAGGTTAGGGTCGCCACCGACTCTAACCATACAACTAATCAAAGGTTTGGCCGAGTCGGAAAATAAATTAATTTGATCACAGACCAGAAACTCACAAAAATACGTACGTCGTGATATCGCTCATAGGGGATGCGATGTAATTAATAGTATTTCCTGTGCACTGTCCACGAGAATCAACCATTTAAAAAAAATAGTAGATGCCTGAACACTGTGCAGAAGATCAGCTTCCAGCAACACACCTGAAAATAAGACTTAATCTAAAGCATTTGTTTTAAAATAAAAGGGGAAACTAAATGCTGGACCTGTGCGTAAGGAAACGCGTTGGATGTGCTAACAGGAAAGCTACGAGGTGAGTGGCTTAGGTGCAAAAACGTAACATCGGAATGCAAGAGAAAAGTATGTATAAAATCATTTATTCCTAAGATATGGATGTGAGGCATGTACACAATTCCTGATAATATTAATTCCTAAAACATTAAAGAAAAGCATCGAAACATACACCGTTATAATTTACACCTAAAATCATTGGTGTGAATCATTCATACAACTGCTGTTGCCTGATAACTGATCGCAATAACTCATGAAACGGTACACGTTTCGCAGTACACCCGCGTGCCCACGTGGTTTGTGGAGACGCAATTTCTAGGTATCGTGGCCAAGTTGCAACTATATCTCATCACACAATCATGAACAGTTAACATTCTTTAAAACAAACATGAGACCGGACAGTTAGTGATGGCGGTAGCCCAACAAACTTTAATGTTCAACCACGTGGTCGGCTCCCCACGGACGAACGATACATCAAGCGAGGCAAATTTATGAGAAGGCTAAGCTATTAATGCTTAGAGAAATGAAAGCTTATATAGGCACAGCTGAAGGCAAACATTCATACAGAAGCGAGTGCTCACTTCTTATCGACGCCTTTGAGTGGCGCTCTTCCGGTGGATCCAAGACTGCTATAGAAATTTACTAAAAGAAAAATCTGCCAAAGTTTTGCATTCCTTGCTGCGACAAGGCAAAGCAAAAGCGAGACCAAAAGCTAACAGCTCTCCCCTCGCCAAGTAACAACGCGCCACGCGGGCAGTCTAACTCACCCTTCTTCGACTGGAGCACAGCTGTGGTCGCTTCCCGTACCGGCGGCAGACTGCCTCCCTTTTACTTCTCCAGCCTCTTCCACGCTCCGCGTGGCCCGGAAAACCCAAAGAAGCCATTTCAGGCACCAACCTAACGCAGGTGGATTTCTCACAAGTAGCGCAAACCTCTTTGCCTACTTGATCACTACGAGAGTTGGCTATTCTGTACACCTGCTGCTGAATCTGTATGACTACCGCAGACTTTCTGCAGCAGACTACGCCACCGTCCAGCAACGTGACACACAACCACATTCATTCAATCGCACCATTATGAGAGTTATGAGGAAAGAGAAACAAGGAAATGATGGAGAAATGCTAGTGAAAATGAGCTACCGAACTAATGAAAGGTGGGTACAGGACCCTTTCAAGGTGCGTTTACTCCAACATCCAATGGCGGTAGGCGGTGTGTACAATGGGGCGGGAATGACAGCATTATAATGGAGTTAGATTTCACTTTTTCCACCACATTGATATCAGTATGAGATTGGTGATTATCGAGCAACATCAAAATCGGATCTGCAGGTGATGGTTAAGTATGTTTGATAAAATGATCCGTATATTTCACAAACTCCGTAGCTGTCACCCATCCTGAACTGTTTCCTGCGCCGATAGATTCCGGTAGTCCGCCTTTTATAAACAAATCCTTGTATTTAAGCCTTAGGAAAATAAACGTGGTAGGAACTGCATGATCTAATGCATTTACTGCCAGTTCCGCTGTAACCAATGTCCTTCGTTCCACAGATACTGTGGCTTCAACTTGCTTCATTCCCTTCTTGGCAATAATTTTCCTCGGCTTTAGCACTGAGATAAGGTGGAAATTTATATTTACCCAACAACTGTGCTCAGCTTAGTAAAAAATTCGGTAACATTGTGTTTGTTAAATGATGTCGCCCTGCTGGCACTCGTTGTCTCCGGTGTTCTTATTGGCAGGTGAGGATGTCTTTTTAAAAAACCAGTCAGCAAGTCTCGACCAGTTTTTCTATGTTCGTGCCACGAAGGTGGAATATTGCGACCATTGAATTTCAGTGCACATTCGTAAGCTAACTTTTTGACTTCTTCTGGCAGAAGACCAAAGGAAACTGAAGCACCTTGAACAGATATTGTGGTAACACATCTTCCTGTTCTCCAGTAAAGACAAATTTTACTTTTTTGTAACCAATCCCTATATTTTCTAAACCAAATCTTAACTTTTTGACAAGTCTGTGTAAAGTAATTCGACAAATATCTAATACTTTTGCAACAGTTCTTATTTTCCTGCCATCGTTGAGAACTGCATCCGCTGCTTTTTGCTTGAACTCCTGTGACACAGAACCTCGTGTTGTTTTTCGGGTATACGTCCTCATAATACAAAAGAAAAAAATTACCATATTTATATTCCATTGGTGGTACAAATGAATTGGGACAAGTTGTCCCGAGGTCATAACGTGCCCGCGAAAAACGGAACATCTAGCTCCAGTCACACATGTTGAAATAAAAGCAAGATATTGGTTACGTTACGGAACATAGGTAATTTACGCAAGGTGTAACAAAAGAGTAGATAAATTTTTGCAATAAAACACTGATACACTAAAGGCTACTCGTTAAAATTCGTGATATAGATCAAAAATATCAAAAATGAAAATAACAACTTCGTGAACCAGCGACGCACGTGCTATCGTTCCTATGCTCCGGAGACCACTAGCCTGTTTACGATGGCTGCCGTCGGTGCTCTGTGGCTCAAATGGCTCTGAGCACTATGGGACTTAACATCTATGGTCATCAGTCCCCTAGAAGAGAACTACTTAAACCTAACTAACGTAAGGACATCAGACAACACCCAGTCATCACGACGCAGAGAAAATCCCTGACCCCGCCGGGAATCCAACCCGGGAACCCGGGCGCGGGAAGCGAGAACGCTACCGCACGACCACGAGCTGCGTACGTGCTCTGTGGCGTTTCATTTCACGACGTGTTTACTTCATGTTCGTATCTCTTTCCGTCGCGGAATTATTGAAGTCGGAACTACTTACCTAGGTTACTTCTAGACCCGCTCTCCCCTGCTTACTAACTGCAAAGAATCTGAAATTAACGGCTTGTCACTCTATCTCACTTGAAACTTTCACAACATTGACACTGAGAATACTGACATTAAAAAATGAGAAATAAAGTGTTTTCAATACTTTATTGTGCAGAGAACAAATGCCCAAAATAACTCACGATATTTTGTTGTAAAGTACAGGTGGAAACCTTAGTCCCAGTTCTTCTCAAGGATTTCCGCGATATCTGTGCGGAAATCTTGCACGGTCCAGGTGGACTCAGCAGCCCACAAAGCCGAACCAGGAAGCTTCCTGGATGCCGCGACTGTACGATAATAACTCAAGGCGTGGAGACAAATCTCACTCGATTGGGGTTGATTTTTCGTGCTGACTCCAGAAGGTGTAGCACGCCCCTCTATCATCGGCTACGCACGTAACCATGATCGCGTAAGCCTGCCGTAATTAGAAAATCGAGGCACTCGTTTCTGAAGTAATAACTGATTAATGGCGAAAGTGTACAACACGTTATTGTTACATACAATTTACTCCAACTTCATTCTTACGTAAATTTTGAATGATAGTCACAAAGTTGAAACTTCCTGGCAGATTAAAACTGTGTGCCGGACCGAGACTCGAACTCGGGACCTTTGCCTTTCCCGGGCAAGCGCTCTACCGACTGAGCTACCCAAGCACGACTCACGCCTCGTCCTCACAGTTTGGAAGGTGGGAGAAGAGGTACTGACAGAAGTAAAGCTGTGAGGACGGGGCGTGACTCACGCCTCGTCCTCACAGTTTGGAAGGTAGGAGAAGAGGTACTGACAGAAGTAAAGCTGTGAGGACGGGGCGTGAGCCGTGCTTCGGTAGCTCAGTCGGTAGAGCGATTGCCCGGGAAAGGCAAAGGTCCCGAGTTCGAGTCTCGGTCCGGCACACAGTTTTAATCTGCCAGGAAGTTTCATATCAGCGCACACTCCGCTGTAGAGTGAAAATTTCATTCTAGAAACATTCCCCAGGCTGTGGCTAAGCCATGTCTCCGCAATATCCTTTCTTTCGGGAGTGCTAGTTCTGCAAGGTTCGCAGGAGAGCTTCTGTACTGTTTGGAAGGTAGGAGACGAGGTACTGGCAGAAGTAAAGCTGTGAGGACGGGACGTGAGTCGTGCTTGGGTAGTTCAGTCGGTAGAGCGCTTGCCCGCGAAAGGCAAAGGTCCCGAGTTCGAGTCTCGGTCCGGCACACAGTTTTAATCTGCCAGGAAGTTTCATATCAACGCACACTCCGCTGTAGAGTGACAATTTCATTCTAGAAACATCCCCCAGGCTGTGGCTAAGCCATGTCTCCGCAATATCCTTTCTTTCAGTAGTGCTAGTTCTGCAAGGTTCGCAGGAGAGCTTCTGTAAAGTTTGGGATGTAGGAAACGAGGTACTGGCAGAAGTAAAGTTGTAAGGACGGGGCGTGAGTCGTGCTTGGGTAGCTCAGTCGGTAGAGCGCTTGCCCGCGAAAGGCAAAGTTCCCGAGTTCGTGTCTCGGTCCCGCACACAGTTTTAATCTGCCAGGAAGTTTCATATCTGCGCACACTCCGCTGTAGAGTGAAAATTTCATTCTATAAACATCCCCCAGGCTGTGGCTAAGCCATGTCTCCGCAATGCCCTTTCTTTCAAGAGTGCTAGTTCTGCAAGGTTCGCAAGAGAGCTTCAGTAAAGTTTGGGATGTAGGAAACGAGGTACTGGCAGAAGTAAAGTTGTAAGGACGGGGCGTGAGTCGTGCTTGGGTAGCTCAGTCGGTAGAGCGCTTGCCCGCGAAAGTCAAAGGTCCCGAGTTCGAGTCTCGGTCCGGCACACAGTTTTAATCTGCCAGGAAGTTTCATATCAGCGCACACTCCGCTGTAGAGTGAAAATTTCATTCTAGTCACAAAGTTATTCAAATCACACAACAGAAAGACAATGAAAAGTACCACGAAATTTTTGTTAAACTACGCCAATTTATTGAAGTTATCTCTAAATTTGGTCCAAGTGGACTAACTGTGTTCATTAATTAGTTGGTTATCAGAGAAGTAATTATTATACAACGTGTCTGAAGAAATCTTGTGCTGATGAAAATAGTTCGCTACACGAGACCGACACAAAACACTCTGCGAAATAACAAAGAGAAATATTAGCGTTTTAAGTTGTTAAAGAAAATCACATTTATTAAATTACACAGAGATGCAAACAATCACTAACCTTTGGATGCGTAAGCGTTCGAGTTGACGTTAAGGCATGATGAGCGCTTCAGAAGCCTCCATTTAGATTTCTATCGACATTGTTATTTTTCAGCCTTGTTACGTTTATTACGAAATTTTACATTTATAATCGAATGAATACAGTCCTTTAAAACACACCTGTAGTTAATTTAAATTAGAAAAAAATAAAGAAAAGAGTTTGACATTAATTTCGATGGAATAGGTGTCAATTTAATCCTTGCTAATTCTGTTATTTTGGCGTATAATTATCTATATTAGATTAATATAAACGAGGAATTGCGCATTGGTGAGGTACAGCGCAAATCAATATGCATAAGGCAACCAAATACAAACAGAAAGCCGGCTGGTGTGGCCGTGCGGTTCTAGGCGCTTCAGTCTGGATCCGCGTGACCGCTACGGTCGCAGGTTCGAATCCTGCCTCGGGCATGGATGTGTGTAATGTCCTTAGGTTAGTTAGGTTTAAGTAGTTCTAAGTTCTAGGGGACTGATGACCACAGATGTTAAGTCCCGTGGTGCTCAGGGCCATTTAAACCATTTGAACAAACAGAATGAAAGAAAATGCCTAACAAAAATTTGCCCACACAGCATTTTATCGATATAAAGATTAGACTCCTTGTCATAAAGGTCTGCACATTACTGGAAATAGTCATCACAAACAAACTTACCATGTTCATTGCATACATTTTTAGGACATATTGATCAAGACTGAACAATTTTCCTTTCCAGATCAAGTGGACACATTTTTTAGGTGGATTATATTCATTTCCTGGCCACTTCTGACGCCGTATCTAGCCAATGCTTACAGGACATTTCTTCGCAAATTCGGAGTATTGTATCTGGATTTCATATGGACCAATACGTTCTAGGGCTAAGGCTTTCAAGAAAATCCTCCTTTTATGTGATTTGTCATCGTGATATTCTGGATGTTGATTTGTGTGTAAATAGAAAGCATTTACAGCTGCAACATCCATTATATTAGCCAATAAAATTAACGGCAGGCAAGTGCCTGTCTATTGCAAGTGTAAGTATGTACCTCTTGTTCAAGATACGCCACACCTAATTTTGTTTTGCTGTAAAATGAAATCATTTCTGCTTTCGTCTTTCTGTAAGTCCTATCAGCTGTGGCGTCGTGATGCATGGAACTTAGTAACACCACACTTCTTTGGTACATAACTCACAATCGTCAAATCAACTCTGAATCCAAATACTGAAGATGGAACCTCACGTATCTTTCATGGTTTCACTTGAGGTGGAGTTTGTGGTTTGTTTTGGTAAAGAGTACTGAATGCTGTAATTTTATAGTTCAATAAATCTTGAAACTGGGAAACACTGATAAAGCAGTTGTTCATCCTGACATTGCTTGAGCTTCCTCTAAGCGTCCTTTTCCAGGGCCTTTATCACATGAGCTGCAACATTATCTTGGTGAGTGTGATCTGGATTTTTTCCTGAGTACATTAGCCCACCTACACCGTATGTTGTCACTCACATGGCCAGAATGTATTTATTCCACATTTTCCTAGCTTCATTGGAATAAACTGTAGAAATCTCTAACACCATCTGAAACACAACAGCTGCTCATCTATTGCGGTGTTTTCTCCTCGATGAAAGCTTTACTTGAAGTTGTTTGTGAATAGTTCCCACACATTGCGGAAAGCTACCACATTATCATCTTCGCTCCTAGCTTGTCGGGTTCATCTATCATCAGACGTGATGGTTCTCCTTATTTCTTCAAACTTGATATAAAAAAAATTGCCATATAAACAGGGTTACCAGTGGAGTCACGAAATAATTGTGTTATAGGAACATCCCAGCTTCTCTAACTTCCAGCTAATAGGAGAATGCATTGATTTCCTCGTTCTGACACAATGTCATGTTTGAACTTCTGTAGCTGCTGAGCATCGTCCTTCCAGATTTGTGCAATGGTCAGTTTCATCAACAATGTTATTTGCGATGAAGTAATTCCAAGTATCTTTTGGCGTTCGTGTATTTGTTCCCGTAACAGGACCTCAAGGAATTTTCATTATATTATGAATAAGCGTTCTGGTAGAAGGTGGTGATGTTTTGCTCCTCTGAGTTTCGTCATGTAGTTTAAAAAAGGTTTTCAGGCTGGGCTTGACGGCTATATTATTTGGTTTCTCGGGCTGGCTTATGCTTGGTGTATTATCTGTGCTTGCAGGCTGCGCTGTATCAGCAGACCAATCTATACTTGGTAAGCCTACATCATTTACATCAAGTTTCATTACCACTTTCTTTAGATTCTGAGCTGTCCCTATGCGGGATCAGTTTCATTCTGGGAAGCAATACTACATTCACATACGTCCAAGAATTCAGGAATAATCGTTGAGACATTTGGATCGTCCACTTTTATAGTATAAGTTGGTTGTCTTTCCCGAGAAGTACTAGATGACTCGATAAGAGACGAACGTTACTTGCTTAGAGAGGAAGTGTATATAGTTACTGTGTCAGAGAAAGAGAGAAGAAAGAAGAACAGGGAGTGTTGCAAACATAATTACTTGCATCAGCTGCGAGAGAAACACCTTTGACCTCTAAGGTCAACGTCAGCAATGAGCAGGAAGTCCATTATTGTTGTTGCTATAATCTAGCACATGCGACAATTGACAGTATAAAAGTGTCACAGATACCAACATTAATAGACTGGCGGAAAATCGCTTGCTAAAGAATTAGATTACAACAGGCCTCAGAAGTCCCCTCCATGTGTTATGTGCAAAGCATTAAGAAAACATTGTTTTCATTCAATCTTTACAATAGTAAATACAGTTTTACTATGTTTCTTAATCCTAGACGTGATTTTAAGCATTAAATAATACAGGGTCCAATTACATACAATGTCAGTATGATTAAAGGGATGATTAATTCACTTTTGGGCTTGAAATCCTTCCATCATGGATCCAAAGGTTAAGAAAATAGTTACACAGTGAAATATTTCTACTAGTGTAAGAACTGCGTTACTTAACAGTAACGATTACCTACACAAGCAAAACTCATTAACTTTCCAAATAAAGTTTACAGAATTTCTATGTTTAAAATTTTTCAGAGCTATTTGTATTATTTAATAGTAATTAAATTTCAAAGCAGCTGCTATGGCAAAATAAGAACCGCTATGTAAATGACAGTAAACATTCGCAAAAGAAAATCATGATATGAGAAATTCAGAAAATATGGTTTTCGTTTGCCAACTTAAGATTATCTTACTGTTACTTTCATCCAAACTATCATTATCTGTACGCCATCTGATTTTATAGTCAACAAATTAACTAACCGACTGAGATGTCATCACTGAACAATTTACATCATTTTCCTACGAAACAAAACTGGTATAATTTTTTAACTGATTGGTCTCTCTGACAGATTAATGATATTCATTTCTATTAGAACAAGAAATTGTAGGATCCTGGACTATGTAACAGTTACTGAGACTAATGATAATATCGAAGAGCTATAATTTTACGTGACTAGTTTTATTATTCAATTTTCTCAATGAAATTCACTGGGAATGTCTTACAAAAGTTCTAAGCTACTCTAATTAGAACAGTCCTACAGGTTGTCGATGCATCTGAGACTACGGTGTCGGCGTCTACGACAATACTCCAACATTTCCAGCTGTTGAGAGGACGTTCTGGTTACTTGCGCACGGTTTTGTAGCAAGTTCTTGATGATGTTTGGAGCTTAATTCACCTGTTCACATAAGTATCTTACACTTAGTCTCGTAAAATATGACTTGGGTTCACATGCATGTGCTTCTCGTCTTGTACGAGATCCATAATTAGAGTCCGTGTCGTAAATAGTGCAGCAGAACCGAGCCTGCGCACAGTGACGTCACAAGTTTACTCTCCGACAAATATAAAAGTACCTAAGTTCCCTTGGTATTTCCTTAATCAGAGTGATCCAGTGATATAATAATTTACATAAAATTACGAAAATTGTTAAATTTCTTTTAACAATATTCACATTAAATGCGAAAAATACTTTTTGTTTCCATTCATAGGTAATTTCGCAATTACAGAGAAACCAGTGATTTTGATAGTACAGAAATCGATAACTTTTACGGAAAATACTTAAAAAAGTGTCACATATCTTTTATAGAGTTTCAGTGCACCTTTCTGTAGTACATGAATCCGTTATTTCTGCGTTTCATAATCTCCCGTCGATGCACAGAGTACTGTACATATATGTAGTCAACTTGAATATCTGCTCTTAATACGAAACTACTTGCAAAACGTGTACAATGTTGGATAAAACTGTTAAAATTGCAAACTACCGCTAATTCGATTTAATTTTGTAAATGGTTATCAGAGTAATTCTGATGACTGTGACAGACTATCACTGATGCCAAGGAAAGCAAAAAGACACATTTTTCAACTCAGAGTAAAATTATGTGTTAAAAATAATTTTTATAGAAAATTTCAGGTATTTCCTCTTCTTATGCACAGCTTAACATAATTAATGGAAAAAAACTGACGCAGGTGAAAGTTGCAAGTTTACCTTTATCTATAGAAGATCATAAAGCTAAGTGTGGCTGCGATATCACTTACGTTCTAGAAGGTTCTGGAAGTTAGAGTAAAGCCCCAACTTTCAGGGAATCACAAACAGACTGCGTGCAATTTCTAGACGTTGGAGTGGGCGATTCGGCAACTGGAATCGCGAAATAAAAGCTAAATTTGAAGTATAGTGAATTTCAAAGTAATAAGGAGAAGTACCTGTGCCATATTCCAAATTTAATATTAATGAGAAATATTTTTGTGAAGCAAAAATGTATAGAATTATAAATTTTCTGTGGGTGGAGACAGCGGGGATATGCATGTGTGACAGCCATTAGCAGCATATTGCAAATTAATTTCTTAGGCGAGTGTATATAAAAACTGAATATCGGATGAAGTATCGAACAATTTCTTGTGAAGTAGCTACATAGGTAAAAGATTCGTGCCGCGAAATAGTTGAAAAAACTGACAAGTGGCTAAGCTGTTAGAGTGATAATGGGTTCAGAGATACTGACTAGCGCCAATAGCTTGAAACATTGAAAAAAAAAGGAGTGTATTTCATTTGAGAGACTTTTCATTTCAGAAAAATCACTAAAACAGTTCCCTACACATACAAGTTGCTGACTTGAAGCCTCTGAATTTTTCTTTATAGGGACATCTGAGAACTGAAGTGTACAACGCTTCCACTGATGAGGTTAAATAATTAAAGCAAGTGTTGTAAAAATTCACGAGATGATGGGATCGGTGAAAGAATTTGTAACGCTCTCCATTGAGCCTCCAGATACGAGAATAGCTTATGGAAGAGCTGCTTTAATAGCTGGGAGTGTATAGGCAATTTTATCGTGCTGTAGTAGTACTGTTTTCCAATGAAGGCTTTGGTTAAAATTTGAACCAGTTTAAATACGGAGTCAATCGTAAAGTCTGCATATCAAATAATAATAAAAAAATACCGATTCACTACAAAGGAATTATCCGAATGGGGTGGAAATCAGTAGATGTGACGTCCATGTACATACAGACAAATGATTACAGTTTCAGAAAAAATAGATGATTTATTGAAGAGGAAGAGCTTCACAAGTTGAGCAAGTGAGCGACACGTTGGCGTGCCTCTGATCTTTATGCAAGGAGCTGTTAGGTTTGGCACTGACTGACAAAGTTGTTGGATGTTCTCCTCAGGTATAGTGTGAGAAATTCTGTCCAACTGGCGCTGTATTTTTCATAACAAAATGACGATTCAGTGCGTCGGACTAGTAATGTAACCTTTTAAAAATTTTATTGTTTTAGTGACTGTGGCTTGACGACCGTTTGTGGCACTAAACGAACATTTTAACTTGACGCTTTTTTTTGTTGTTGACAATGTTGCCTGGAATACTGTCATTCAACTTCTGAGGGTAGCAGGTGTAAAACACAGGGAGCGAGAAGCTGTTTACAATTTCTATAGAAACGAGACGAAAGTTATAAGAGTCGAAGGTCATGAAAGGGAAGTAGTAATTCAGAATGGAATGAGACAGGTTTGTAGTTTATTCCCGATGTTATTCGTCTGTACATTGGGCAAGCAGTAAAGGAAACCAAAGATTAATATGCAGAAGGTGATAAAGTTCAGTGAGAAGAACCAAAAACTTCGAGGATTACCAGTGGCGTAATTCTGTCAGAGACAGCAAATGACTTGGAAGAGCAACTGAACGGAATGAACAGTGTGTTGAAATGTAAGTGTAAGATGAACATCAACAAAAGGAATCCAAGGATAATGGAATGCAGTCGAATTAAATATGGTGATACTGAGGGTGTTAGATTAGGAAACGAGACACCTAAAGCACTAGATGAGTTTTGCTATGGCTATGGCTATGGCCGGAGTAAGGAGGACATAAAGTGTAGGCTGGCAATAACATGAAAAGCTTTTCTGAAGAAAAGAAATTTGCTAACGTCAAAAGTCGATGTGCTAGGAAGCTTTTTCTGAGTGTATTTGTATGGAGTGTAGCCATGTATGGAAGTGAAACATGCACGATAAACGGTCTAGACAAGAAGAGAATAGAAGCATTTGAAAAGTAGTGCTACAGAAGAAATCTGAAGATTAAATGAGCAGATCACATAACTAATGACGAGGTACTGAATAGAGTTGGAGAGAAAATAAATTAGTAGCACAACCCGACTAGAAGAAGAGATCGGTTGATAGGACACAATTTCAATTTAGTATTGGTGGGAAGTGTGAGTCGCGGGGGGAGAGCTCTAGAAATACAAGATTTTCCACTGTTTCTCCTACTTTTCTTGAATTCTGCTTCCAATTTGATGCATCTGTCTTTCGTTCTATGCTTTTATCTAACTATACAATATATTTTGGAGTGAAACTTACATCAACCAAGTCCGCCAGTTTCATTGACATGCAACTTCCTTCCAGGATGGTGAGCTTTACGACTAAAAATAGCTCAATTTGTAAAGTGAAAAGAGAATCTGTTGTTTGGTAGCATGCCTCATGTGATGTACCTCTTTACTTCAATGAAAACTAAACTTTGGCAAAAACGTGATACACAATCTTGTTTGAGGAAAGTCTTGAATTAATTTCTTCAATGTACTTGCTGGTAGTCGTTGATTCGCAGTTAACTTTCAAGGCCTAGTGCAGATTTCGATAGGGGACGATTCAGGCCAGGCGTAATCCCACGGTCTCTGCTGCGGCATACATATACAGCCACATGATTACTCTACAGCTCACTATTCGCAGTTAAGCGGCTGACAGAAGGTTCATCGAACCACCTTCAAGCTATTTCTCTAATGTTCCACTCTCGAACGGTGGGCGGGAAAAACGAGCGCTTAAATCTTTGCGTGTGAGCTCTGATCTCTCTTATTTTATCATGATGATAATTTCTCCCTACATGTGTGGGGACGAAAAGAATATGTTCGCAGTCGGAGGAGAAAGTTGGTGATCGAAATTTCACGCGATGATCCTGACGCAATAGAAAACGAATCATGTCCGTGGCACTCTATCCCCTGTTTCGCGATAATACAAAACGAGCTGCCCTTCTCTGAATTTTTTCTGTCCTCCGTCAGCCCCATTTGTTGCGGATCCCACGGCGTACAGCAGTACTCCACAAGAGTGCGGAGAAGAGCGGTGTAAGCAGTCTCTTTAGTAGACCTGTTGTTCAAAATGGTTCAAATGGCTCTGAGCACTATGGGACTCAACTGCTGAGGTCATTAGTCCCCTAGAACTTAGAACTAGTTAAACCTAACTTGCTGAAATGAATGCCCAGTAAACCTTTGGTTCAGTTTACTTGTTTTAGCGTATTTTTCAAATGGCTCTGAGCACTATGGGACTTAACTTCTAAGGTCTTCAGTCCCCTAGAACTTAGAACTACTTAAACCTAACTAACCTAAGGACATCACAAACATCCATGCCCGAGGCAGGATTCGAACCTGCGACCGTAGCGGTCTTGCGGTTCCAGACTGCAGCGCCTTTAACCGCACGGCCACTTCGGCCGGCTAGACCTGTTGTATTTTCTAAGTGTTCTGCCAATAAATCGTCGTCTTCGGTTTGCCTTACCTATATTATCTATTAGATCGTTCCAATTTAAGTTATTTGTAATTGTAGTCCCTAAGTATTTATTGAATGAACAGGCCTTAGATTTGTGTAGTTTATCGTGTAACCGACATTTAGAGGATTTCTTGTAGTACTCATGTGGATGACTTCACATCTTTCATTATTTAGGGACAATTGTCACTTTTCGCACCGTACAGATATCTTGTCTAAAACACTTTGCAACTGGTTTTCATCACCTGATGATTTAAGATCACGGTAAATGACTGCATCACCTGCAAACAATCTAAGAGAGCTGCTTAGATTGTCTCCTAAATCGTTTATGTAGATCAGGAACAGTAGAGGGCCTATAAACTTCCTTGGGGAACGCCAGTTCTGTCAGTTACTACAAACTGTGTGTGACCTTTCCGACAGGAAATCACAAATCCAGTCACACAAGTGAAGCGATACTCCATAGGCATGCAATTTGATTAGAAGTTGCTAGGGGGGAACGGGAGTCAAAAGATTGCTGGAAATATAAAAATATGGAATCAGCCTGACATATTCTGTCGATAGAAATCATTACTTCTTGAGAGAAAAAAAGCTAGTGGTCTTTCACAAGAACGATATTTCCTGAATCCGTGCTATTTTTCAATAAATCGTTTCTTACGAGGTGATTTATAATGTTCAGGTCAGTTTATGTTCCAAAATTCTACTGGAAATCGACGTAGTGATACGAATCTGTGATTCAGTGAATTACTACTATTTTCTTTCTTGGGTATTGGTGTGACTTGGCAACTTTACAATCGTTAGGTATGGAGCTTTTGAAGTGCGAGCGGTTGTGTACGTTTTCTAAGTGTGGAGACATTCTTTAAGTGATTTAAGCTCCTTCTCTACACCAAGTGTATCCACTTCTAAGTCACTCATATTGGCAGTTGTTCTATATTCGAATTCTGGGATTTTCACTTCATCTTCTCTCGTGAAGGTGTTCCAAAAAACCGTGTTTAGCAACTCTGCTTTCGTGGCACTGTCATCAGTGACGTCACCATTGCTATCGGGCAGTAAAGGTATTGACTGCGTCTTGCCGCTGGTGAACGCTTTTTTTTTTTTTCCTTTATTGAATTTCGATTCCCCCCAAAGGGGACGGGCTCGCAGCAGCGTAGTATGCCGCTCTGCAGCCTACAGAATTTTTAAAGCATAAGAAGAAGATAATAAACAATAAAAGATAAACAACAAAAGCAGGCGATAAAACTGGTGACTTAAATTGTTAAATGGCGGAAAATTGTGGAAGTTAGAACATAAAACAAAGGCTTGGCGATGCTAATAAAATACACAGGTAGTAGACAGGTAAAAGTAGTAGACAGACAATTAAAAAAACACGGCGACAGTCTAGTTTCTGTTTGCAAGAGATATAAAATCACACCCAGCGACAGTGTGATTTCCGTTCGCAACACTTCGGAAAAGATGTACAACACTTAACACTCACTTGAAACACTGCACTAAAAAGTGGGCACAAAGATAACACACCACAGCCAAGGGATTATGGGGGGGGGGGGGGGCGGTTGACCTGAAAATATGAGGGGAAAAAAGGGGGAGGAGAGGAAAAACGGAGATGGGAACCAACGGATGGAGAGCACTCATAAGGGGGGGGGGGGGGGCAGAACAGATGCGAGAGGGAGTGGGGAAAGGCAGAGGAAGGGAATGCAGAAGGACTCGGGGGAGAGCAGGGAGGCAGAGAGGGGTAGGCCAGGAAAAAACAGGATGGTAAGGGGGGAGGGGAGAGGGAGCCCGGGAAAGGACAGAGGAAGGGAGGGGAAGGTGAGGATCAGAGTTAATAGAAGGGATAAATGGAGGGAGAGAGGGCATCATACGGGAGGGGGAGTCGACAGAAGCCACCTTGGGAAAGGAGATGAAGGGTAAAGAGGTGGAGGGTAGGGGGGACACAACGGTGAAGGTGCAGCAGAGGAGCAACCAGGGGATGAGGGGGGATCAAGGCAGTGGGAGGTGTAGAGGACTCAGATATGTTCAAGGAACAGGAGCAGATGGGGGAAAGGAATCAGGTAGTAGAGGATCGGTGTCGGGGACGGAAGGCGTATACGGAAGGCGAGGCGGAGTACATGGCGCTCGAGGTTCTGGAGGGACTTACAGACCAGAATATCTAGGGTTGTCTGCCAGATTTCGAGACCGAGTTTCGTTGTGGAATCTATCAAAAGCACCTCCATCGAAGTTCGTGCTAAAGTTCGAGCTTCTGTAAAACTACACGGGTTAAAATGCCTTACAAAATCATCCGTATGAGGATCAAAAACTTGCGGGGGCGGGCAAGGGACGTACTAATGCGGAGAGGATAGCATTTTTTCTATCCGCGCCCGTCTCGGAATTGTATGCTAGCCGCTACGTGCACTCAACCTAGTGGATGCAGCACCTCTCGGCAGCGCTGTGTGTGCGCTACGGCGGCACGGAAGCCAGCGCGGAACATTACGTTAACGCCGAGGTAACGCGCCGTGGCGCGACGACCGCCGGCCGCCGAGTAACTGTCACGGCGCCCCGCCCTCCCCGAGCCGCTCCGTGGCGAAACAACTGCCGTGCAGTAGCGCACTGCACAGCCAACGCCCTCTGCCGCCGCCTCGCCTGCAGCAACAGGTGGCCGACACCTCCCGCTCGCGCTGCCTGCCTGCTGCCGGTGTGACCCCGCACCGGTGTCAGCGCACGCGCATGCTCTTTGTTCTCTCGAGCCATTTAAAGAGTACTGTGTCTGCTACGCTCGTGCTCTTTGGTTAGCATGCGATACCCAGTGTTGCCAACCTGTGAGATTTGTCCCATGTTGTGGGATACTGTGACAAATATTTTTCACCCGAAGGGACAAACGGTTTTTTTTTTCTTTTTTTCTTTTTTTTTTTTTTTTTTTTTTTTTTTTTTTTTTTTTTTTTTTGTAAAAATGAATGTGGAATGTTTAATTGCTGCCTCTAACATAACGTAGTAATGGTACTGCTACATACAACAGCAAAGGTAAACATTTCACGGGAGTTATGTACACGACACCTGCCAACTGTCATTTGTACAATCATCACTCAGCATTCTCACTATTGACACAATAGGTTTTGCGACACAACTGTTATAGGGATGATCGTCAAATACCGCGAAACTAAGGGAAAACAGCTCACGGAAGTACGAGGCTGAGTCAAATGAAAACCTTAAATTTGTAATAACAAATCGAAATTTCGCGCCGTTATTTTGTAAGTTGGTAAGCGTGCTACAAACAGCTTGCAGAATGGCCTGTAGGTGGCCTCACAGTGCAGATGCACACATACCTGTCGCAATATTAGTATAAAGGTGGTCGCCCCATTTGCAACTTGCACCAGGGAAGAACAGCGTTCTATTATTCGGTTTTTACGTAGTGAAGGTGTGAAACCTATTGAAATTCATCGACCAATGAAGGTTCAGTATGGTGATACACGTTTGTCACAGCAGCAAGTCTACGAATGGAGTAGGAAGTTCGCAAATGGTGTGACTTCAGTGGAAGATGCTCATCGTCCAGGTCAGGCACAACGAGTTGTGACTCCACAGAACATCGCAGCAGTTGAAGCCATAGTGACATGTCAGTGCAAGGCCCCACACTGCCCGTACAACAGTTGCAACAATCACAGACCTGCATTTTGAGTCTTCCTCATCCACCATACTCACCAGACCTTGCCCAAAGTGATTTCCGTATGTTTGGACCACTCAAAGACGCAACGGGAGGAAAGAAGTTCCGTTCTGATGAAGAGATACGCCACGCGGTGGATGAGTGGTTGTGCGGACAACCCAAAGAGTTTTTTTTTTTTCTAAAGGAATTAATGCACTTTGTAAGCGCTGAGGGATTTGCATTGAGTGTGTGAGAGTTTATCTTAAAAAGTGATACAGCTTTGTACCACTTCCGCACTATAAATAATATTTAAAAATATTTGAGGTTTTCATTTGACTCACCCTCGTAATTATACGACACTCGCTGACTGTCATTTGTTCAACCGGCAGGCAGCACTCCCATTGTAGTACCTATTGTTAGTGCAAATTTTCTTTCGTATGCACGACTTAAATGCACCATTATTTACAAATGAGTGACATGTGAAACATTGCCGAATTTTCGAAAAAACAGTGCACTACAGAATGCAAGTTAGAAGGGAGGTCAATCAAGCGGCGTGTTAACAGTAGACGTACTGGACTTCGCCGTACCCCTAGTAGTACCGCGTGGATCATTTTTGACCCCCACTAGTAAACAACCGTTTTATTCGTATTTGGGAGTTGTTTTGAGTGTCTTCGTGTTGACAATACGTCTCTGAAATAAATATACACTGTCAAACATAAATTTTCATAAGTTAACTTTTTTATTTTAAATTCTACGAAAGAAATCACACAAAATTAATCGTCGTTATAACAAGTAAGTAAAACAATGTTATAATGTTTTTCTTTATACAAAAATTGAAACAGAATCAAAACATATTATGTATGTGAGTATTAATAGTAGTTTTACTTTTATAGAAAAATAAGATAAATACTAAATATTTGTGAAAGATTCTGAAATGCAGCAGGTGACTAAAATGCTCTGGGTATTTTCTTGCTTATTACAATGAAGGAACTAGAACATAAGAACAAATAACTTTCTCCTATAATTATAAATATTTGCAAATATTTAAGAACAAGGACGTGACAGAATTGCCTAAGCTGGGATTCAGACATTCAACTAGAGTTTTTGCTCAGTAACTTTTGCACAGATACTTGTAGCACTTGATGAACACGCTTGGTGTTTTATTTCACTTTAATGTCTTGTTGTTTGCAGGAATCCTGAGTTTCACAAGACCTTCTACTTTCATACTAGCCAGAGCCGGTACCGAGTGCCTGAAAGGGGAAATTGACTTCTCTCTGCAGTTTGCAAGAGGCAGCAAGCTCATATGCGACTCTGGGGATAAAGTCCATATTGGTCAGCGCCGGTATCAAGTGCCTGCAAGGGGAGACTGTCCCCTGTCTGCAGTATGTAGAGGACAGCAAGTTCATCTGCTAGTCTGAGAATAAAGTCCCTACGTGAAATCTTCTTAGTGGTGAGTAAATCAAAAACAGTGTGGGTGTTGATCATGGAGGGTCAAGTATATTGTAAAAGACTCACAGGCCATCAGTGGGTGCCAGCTCGGACACTGTAGTATCTAGGCGTTTTGTCAACTATACCGACTCCATCCCTAGTTTCATTATAAAACTTCACAGTTTCTGGAAGTTTCTTCTCAGTATTCTCATTCATCTGACATTCAGCATGTATGTTACTCGGAATACGGATATGTTTTTCTTTTTCCCTTGGTACCCTGTGAGAAACTTTTTGCCTGACTTATGAGTGTCTTGCGTACAATGTGTCGTCTCGCGCTGCAGGAAGCACCTCCATGAGTGATCTCCGAAGAGCGCCAAACTAAATTTGTTCCATTTTGTCATCTGCCACTTTCACGGAGGTGAAGAAGATGTCAGTCCTGACATTCCATAAGGGTGACACGCCTGTCATCTGCTGTCGCGTAAGAGAACTGTTAGCAGTGCCCCAGACAGCAGTTAGAAGGGAACGGTGGGAATCGAACTCGGGACCTGGTGGAAGTAAAGCTTTGAGGGCGGGTCGTGATTCGTGCTTGGGTAGCTCAGTTGGTAGAGTACTTGCCTATTATAGGCAAAGGTACCGAGTTCGAGTCTCGGTCAGACACACAGTTTTAATTTGCCAGGAAGTTTCATTGCATTAACAGTAACAGAAGGTTCCAGATAAGGGACGTATTGGGTGTTGCATCGAAGTTTGGAGGATTTGATTCAAATATCATAACAGGAAGAATCAATACGCAAAGAAGTGGGATACGGAAGTACTAAGGAATGACGAGATACGTTTGAAGTTCTCTAACGCTAAAGATACAGCAATAAGGAATAGCGCAGTAGGCAGTACAGTTGAAGAGGAATGGACAGTTTTCTCTGCCTCGTGATGACTGGGTATTGTGTGCTGTCCTTAGGTTAGTTAGGTTTAAGTAGTTCTAAGTTCTAGGGGACTGATGACCATAGATGTAAAGTCCCATAGTGCTCAGAGCCATTTGAACCATTTGAGGAATGGACATCTCTAAAAAGTGCCATCACAGAAGTTGGGAAGGACAACATAGGTACAAAGAAGGTAGCTGCGAAGAAACCATGGGTAACAGAAGAAATACTTCAGTTGATTGATAAAAGGAGGAAGTACAAACATGTTCCGGGAAAATCAGGATTACAGAAATACAAGTCGGTGAGGAATGAAATAAATAGGAAGTGCAGGGAAGCTAAGACGAAATTGCTGCAGGAAAAATGTGAAGACATCGAAAAAGATATGATTGTCGGAAGGACAGACTCAGCATAGAGGAAAGTCAAAACAACCTTTGGTGACATTAATAGCAACGGTGGTAACATTAAGAGTGCAACGGGAATTCCACTGTTAAATGCAGAGGAGAGAGCAGATAGGTGGAAAGAATACATTGAAAGCCTCTTTGAGGGTGAAGATTTGTCTGATGTGATAGAAGAAGAAACAGGAATCGATTTAGAAGAGATAGGGGATCCAGTATTAGAATCGGAATTTAAAAGAGCTGTGGAGGACTTGCAGTCAAATAAGGTAGAAGGGATAGATAACATTCCATCAGAATTTCTAAAATCATTGGGGGAAGTGGCAACAAAACGACTATTCACGTTGGTGTGTAGAATATATGAGTCTGGCGATATACCATCTGACTTTCGGGAAAGCATCATCCACAAAATTCCGAAGACGGCAAGAGCTGACAAGTGCGAGAATTATCGCACAATCAGCTTAACAGCTCATGCACGAAGCTGCTTACAAGAATAATATACAGAAGAATGAAAAAGAAAATTGAGAATGCGCTAGGTGACGATAAGTTTGGCCTTAGGAAAAGTAAAGGGACGAGAGAGGCAATTCTGACGTTACGGCTAATAATGGAAGCAAGGCTAAAGAAAAATCAAGACACTTTCATAGGATTTGTCGACCTGGAAAAAGCGTTCGACAATGTAAAATGGTGAAAGCTGTTCGAGATTCTGAAAAAAGTAGGTGTACGCTATAGGGAGAGACGGGTCAGATACAATATGTACAACAACCAAGAGGGAATAATAAGAGTGGACGATCAAGAACGAAGTGCTCGTATTAAGAAGGGTGTAAGACAAGGCTGTAGCCTTTCGCCCCTACTCTTCAATGTGTACATCGAGGAAGCAATGATGGAAATAAAAGAAAGGTTCAGGAGTGGAATTAAAATACAAGGTGAAAGGATATCAATGATACGATTCGTTGATGACATTGCTATCCTGAGTGAAAGTGAAGAAGTATTAAATGATCTGCTGAACGGAATGAACAGTCTAATGAGTACACAGTATGGTTTGAGAGTAAATCAGAGAAAGACGAAGGTAATGAGAAGTAGTAGAAATGAGAACAGCGAGAAACTTAACATCAGGATTGATGGTCACGAAGTCAATGAAGTTAAGGAATTCTGCTACCTAGACTGTAAAATAACCAATGACGGACGGAGCAAGGACATCAAAAGCAGACTCGCTATGGCAAAAAAGGCATTTCTGGCCAAGAGAAGTCTACTAATATCAAATACCGGCCTTAATTTGAGGAAGAAATTTCTGAGGATGTACGTCTGGAGTACAGCATTGTATGGTGGTGAAACATGGACTGTAGGAAAACCGGAACAGAAGAGAATCGAAGCATTTGGGATGTGGTGCTATAGACAGATGTTGAAAATTAGGTGGACTGATAAGGTAAGGAATGAGGAGGTTCTACGCAGAATCGGAGAGGAAAGGAATATGTGGAAAACACTGATAAGGAGAATGGACAGGATGATAGGACATCTGCTAAGACATGAGGGAATGACTTAAGGAATGAGGAGGTTCTACGCAGAATCGGAGAGGAAAGGAATATGTGGAAAACACTGATAAGGAGAATGGACAGGATGATAGGACATCTGCTAAGACATGAGGGAATGACTTCCATGGTACTAGAGGGAGCTGTAGAGGGCAAAAACTGTAGAGGAAGACAGAGATTGGAATACGTCAAGCAAATAATTGAGGACGTAGTTTGCAAGTGCTACTCTGAGATGAAGAGGTTAGCACAGGAAAGGAATTTGTGGCGGACCGCATCAAACCAGTCAGTAGACTGATGACCAAAAAGAAGAACCATGCCGCTTGTTCCCTTATTTTGATGTCCAGAGGCCCCCCCCCCCTGGAGATGTTCTGTAGGCCCCCACAGATGTCAGTATCATACTTCTCTGGACCCTTCTAGGTAGCGTGTCTCACGTCGCCGGAGAACTGGTGAGCCGTTGATTCTGACAGTGGGATTTCTAATTAGTTGTCCTTTTAACAGCAGGTATGTCGATTTGCTGGGTGAGATTGTCATTTTAGTCATGTGGCACCATTATTGGAGTTTCTCTATGGCTCTCTCAATTTTCTGTTCTATGTCTTCCCGGCTGCGGCAGCCGACCAACAGGAGGAGGTCATCCGCAGAGGCACCTCTAGCACTTCTTCGCTTTGTTGTAAACTGTCTAGCAGTGGCTCCATGTGGATGTCCCAGAAGAAGGGTCCTAAAATGGATCCTTGGGGGCATCCTTTAGTGATTGCTTTTCCAACTCTCTCGCTAGGGGATGATAGCCAGATCTCCCGATCCTTACAATAGCTCCTCAGGCAACCGTATAGCGGCCCTGGACACTATTTCTCCCGCAAGCAGGTTGTCGAAGGCGCCACTGTTGTCCAGTATGTTGCCACCCACGTACTTGTGCGGGGTCGAGCCGCAGACCTCAGCCGCCAGGGCGACTGCATCAGATGCCGACCCCCCCAGCCTGAAGCCGAACTGCCTGCTGCTCATCCCGCACAACACTCGGTGTGCTGCCAATCTGTCAGCCAGCAATTTCTCCAGTATCTTTCCAAACAGATCTAACAAGCAAATCAGCCTGTATGACTTTACTTCTGCAGGGTCCTTATCAGGTCCTTTCTTTATTATGACTACATTTGCTGTTTTCCATTTCCTCGGAAACTTCCTTTGCCTTAGGCACTCATTGTAGAGATGAGTAAGTGGCGCAGTCAGCTGTGGGGCCAAGAACTACACCACCTCCGCCACAATGCCGTCTGGCCCAGGTGTTTTCCCTCTTTGTAATGATATTATATGAGCTGCCACCTCGTCTTCAGAGAAGGGGTAGACAGCCGTCTCATTGTTCTATGTATCTTGCCCTTCAGTCTCCCCATCCGTACTGTCGTCAGGCAGCAGGGACCGGAGGAGGACCTCCGCAATCTCCTGCCAAGACTGCCCGAGGGAGGACTCGAACCTCCGATGGGGGGAGCCTCGCGGACCGCGACAAGGCGCCTAGACCGTGCGGCTACCCAGCGCGGCTGATGACGTTTCCGAACGCGGGTTCGTATCCTCGATTTGTTCCTCAAGACACCATCTACAGCCCGTCGAAGTTTCTTGCAACTTTCCTTGGACAACATTGTGTGCATGATACGCCAACTGCATTTTTATTGCTGATGTAAAACGACATCCAACGTCCCAATGTATAGGTCGAGCCGTGATAGAACGTTGCCTTCCAAGATCGCCTGGCCTCAGTACTCTTCGTTTTCTGTTTCGAGTCATCTCGAAAGCAAACTGCACAACAGTCCCAGAGATATGGTGGAAGAACTCGAACAGTGAACTGTACGGCTATTCAATACTTACATCGTGATTCGGGCTTGCTTCATAGAATTGGTAGCTCACTTCAGTGCTTAGTGCAGTACTGCATCGTAATGCGATGTCCATACGTGGTACACCTCCTTTCACATGCTATAGTGTACAGTTAACTGAACCATGTGACGTGCCGAAGTCGTATTTCTTGTTAAGGTAGGCCACAGATGAGATCTTAGCCCAGTGAGATGGAGACTTCGTCGCACGGTTTAAATTTGAATTTTTTTTTGTCCTAACTACGAGTTGGACAATATTTCATACTGAAGTCAGTGGCGGCTAGTAGTAACACGTTCTAAACTACCTGACAAACATCTCGTCTGCAGAGCCATTTTTATTGCAAAGTCTTTGGATCTTTTGTCGTATTTTTACCTGTGTCAGTTTTCGCTGACTACTATATGTACCAGTGTGTGTAGGTGAGTAAGCTGCAGCGTCCCGCGGAGGACTGGGGTTCAATCTGCTTTCAGTCCGTCACCTGCCCTTTCTCTTACCTCTAGCAATTATGTGTCTATCTGATAAATGCGAAGTTGCTCTGAAGTACGAATTACACGTAAAACTAAGATGAACTTTCATCACTGCAAAAAGGTACACTGCGTTTTGGAGCAAGTGTGACACGGTATAAGTTACGAAGGGCAGTGTACATGAACTGTTCGTTTACTTTTGAGACCGAATCCTATCGTGAATGGAGAGGAACCATCGTAAAAAACTGCGTACAAATTTGAGTAGTCTACGTGCAGTTTCCGTCTGTGATGATCAACCAGCATGTAGATCAACAGACATGTAGTGGAATAGTTCATCTTTCAGGGACACGGAAAAACGCTGACGTTTTAGGACATCACTACTTTTTCGTTTTGGTCGTAACTTCTTTTAATCTTCACCTCACATTTGCCGATGGTAATGACTTTCCGAAATCGCCAGTGTCAACATTTTCGTAATGATTAGCGACCGTGACCAAAGATTGTTTTTTTACTTGTACGAAGACGAAGTCGGTCGAAAGAATCGAAGTTGTCACTAAGTAAATCCTTGCTTAACTTATCTACAACGGTCGTTCGGTAAGTCTGGTAAATTTTCACAACGGAATGGAAAATTTTTGTTGCACCTTAATGGTTGGTAAGTTTTACCTTAATGGTTGGTAAGTTTTATTATTCCGAAGATCGTATAAGTAATTTCAGCAACGTAAACACCCTACTGTTCATTGCTGACAGCCGTTTGAATTGGTCAGTGTGCGGGCTGCTATTGAAAATGGAGAAAATAGAATTTTTTGCTGTTAAACATTTTCCTTTGAAGGGTTGGACTGCTGCACAGATCGAAAAACGGAATTTGATGGGGATCACACGGACTCTGCATCATCATTAAGGACCATTCACTTTGGATTAATTAATTTAAATGCGGTCGAACAAGCACCGAAGACGAAACGCGCTCCAGCCGTCCAGATGGGGTCACTACAAAGGAAATCACTGACGAAATCCGAGATAAGGTAATATAAGACTGCCAAATAAAAATTCTTGAGTTGTGAGATTCTAGACATCTAAGCAGAGCGAGTGTACAACATCGTGCACGGAGATTTGTCTATGAAGAAGCCGCGTGCAAGGTGGGTGACGCCACTGCATATAGTCGACCAAATGCGAGTCCCGTAAAATATTTCATCACAACATCTGGTGATATTTAATCGCAATCGGCAAGACTTTCTCCCCGATTTCTAGCTGTTGATGAGTACTGGATACTTCACTGTACACCAGAGTCAAAAAGGAAGTCAAAACAACGTACAAAGGCTGGTGAATGTGCACCGAACAAGGTAAAGACCATTTTGTCAGGTGGAAAGGTGATGGCCACTGTTTTTTGGGATTCCCAAGGAATAATACCCATATATTACTTGAAGAAAGCCAGAACCATAACTGGATCCTATTATACTCCTCTGTTGGAGTGTGCCGGCCGGAGTGGCCGTGCGTTTCTATGCACTATAGTCTGGAGCGGAGCGACCGGTACGGTCGCAGGTTCGAATCCTGCCTCGGGCATGGATGTGTGTGATGTCCTTAGGTTGGTTAGGTTTAATTAGTTCTAAGTTCTAGGCGACTGATGACCTCAGAAGTTAAGTCGCATAGTGCTCAGAGCCATTTGAACCATTATTTTTTGTTGGAGCGTCTTAAATTTGCGTAGGCTGAAAGAAGACCAAGGCTGGCACGCAGAAAAGTGCTTTTTCACCAGGATAATGCAGCATCCACAAATCAGCGATAGCAGTGACGAAGGGGCATGATATGGGCTCTGATTCGGTTCGTCATCCATCCTAGTCATCAGACTTAGTCGCAAGTGACTTCTTCCTATTCCCTAATTTGAAACTTTGTGTTGCTGGGAAGAAATTTTCATCAAAAGAGGGAGTGATAGTTGCAGTCACCGAGTAAGAACATTTTGCAGAGTTTGACAGAATTTTTTTCCCTATGGAATGAAAAAGCTGAAGGATCGCTGGATCTATTATGCGTCCCTGAAACGAAACTGTAGAGAAGCAATGGTGTTGTTTAGGAAACAAACATGTTTTCTTGCCTTTTTATCAGCAGATCACGAAGGTACTCGCTTTGCACCATCTTGAGGAACTTCTTAGATCTGGAAGCATGGTGATAGTGTTTTCTAGTATTGCCCTTTCCATTACCTAAATTAAGCGATGGTTATGGGAAGTCCAATCTCCATTCGAAAACCAGCTTCGTCCCCAAAACCCAGCTCATGATTCATTGGACCTATTTTTGTCATTTCATCACTTATTTCCTATCCCGGTATGGAGCAGTTTACTGCTTCCATGGCTCGTCACATACTTCGACCCTCGGCGCAGTTAGCTGATCAGCTAATTCGGTTCAGTTAAAACGAAACAAAAATTGCGTTCTGAAAGCTAAATTTCGTCTCACCACGCAATGCCTCGCAGAAAGGAATGCCCTGCAGTTGCTGTCTGGCTTTTGCCTCTAAGCATTCGTAAAATAGACCTTCCAGTAGGATGTGGTCATGCAAGCCTTTTGACCCGTTCTTCTGATTTCATGGGTGAGGACCGTGTCCTGTGAAATAGTCAACAGTAAATAATTGACACAATACTGTAGAACGCCAAACTTTGCAATTAACAAAGCTCTTACTACATCGTTCCAAGTCGAAAGTGGTTAAAAACTTTAAAATTGATAAATTTCCTACGTACAGGTCAAGTCAGTATTCTCACAAAACATTAAAGTCTGTTAAATTGTCATGTTCTCCAATTGAACAGTAAAGTGCTAATACATGAACAGATAGAACTAAAATGATAAGTTAGGGTTCTATCACTGGCAAATACTTACATAAAGAAGTGAATGGTCCGGGCACCTTCAATATACACTAAAATTTTGTACGTAACGTCAGATGAGTCAGAAGGAATACACAATCTTAAAACAAATACCCCATGCATCTCACTGTAGTCTAAAATAAAGGGCAGAGCAAATGATGAACAGCGTTCTCCGTTCTCGTTACGACATGAAGCAATGTAAAATGCAGTGTACAGAAATTTGTAATATGCAGTCACCGCACAATGGTTGAGTTACCTATGTGTGAAATAACAATGGCTATTAGACGGTACGAGGAACTAATCGTACCGAGCGAGGTCGCGCAGTGGTTCGACACTGGACTCGTATTCGGGAGGACGACGGTTCAATCCCGCGTCCGACCATCCTGATTTAGGTTTTCCGTGATTTCCCTAAATCACTCCAGGCAAATGCCGGGATGGTTCCTCTGAAAGGGCACGGCCGACTTCCTTCCCTATCCTTCCCTAATCCGATAGACCGATGACCACGCTGTCTGGTCTCCTTCCCCAAGCAGCCAACTAATCGTAGGTGGCTTCACAGACCACGCGTCTTGTCGCTTCTGTCCAACCACTTGTCCTTTCGTTGACGCACAATCCTAGCCCTCATTCGTGATTGTGAGCCGGGGTACGACACATTTTGCCACCCTGAGTCCCATGTACGAGTATGTACCGTTGGCTGCACCATTTGGGGCCTCACTTCCCTGGATTCCCCCACGTGCGCTGGTACCTATCTGAGTACCATTTCCATCCCTGCCCTTGTCGGCGCAGAAGGTAATGTTGAGCGATCTGTATTTCAGCTTGTGGCATTTACGAGCATTTAATACAGTGAAAGGAACTTCAAGCATCAGACCATCAGCATCTACTCCTTGATCTGTACTCCACAAGCAGCAATACGGGATGCGTGGTGAAGGGAGCCGCATTCTTCTTTCGTCCGTGGATAGAATGCGAGAAGAAAGACTGCTGGCGCCCTCCTGCAAAAGTCCGAAATCCTCGTCTTTAGCCTTGTGCTTGTTACACGAGCTGTAGTACGCTGAGAAAGTACTACGACTCTTTTTACAGCACCTGTTCACCGAATTGTGCGTCTGACAACTGCCACTCCACGGATACATTTGGGCGGCTCTTTCACCTCATGTCACTGGGGACAGAAGGCTGCGAATGATTCCAGCGTCAGAATACTGGCATCACAGTTCAGAATAAGTTGTCAACCTTTATTCCAGGTTCTGATCATGTCGAAGCCTCTCTGAGGTTTGAAACAAACCTGTAACGATGTCAGTTCTCTGTAAACAATTGTGTCGACTGCGATCGGCTTCGTAGGGCTACAGACGTGACCCAGGAAACATTTAATACAGGTTAAGGTAGGCATACCTACATACGTCATCCCCCCTACGCGTGAAACCTGGGTTGCCTGTCTAACGATGCAGGAAATAGTTTCTGGGCCACTTTTATTTTGCCCATCCTGTTATATACGTCTCGTACACCAATGGTGTACGCTGGACGCTACCTCTGGTTCTATCGATGCTTCTACCGTGTCCTAGATAGTCTGCGTATGCACGTGATTTGATTTCTACGCAGCAGTGCGGAGCTGTTTGGAAGGATTTCTGTAAGTCGAGAAAATTAGCATCAACTAGAGTTTCATTAAGTGCTGCCTTGTGTATCTCACGAACGAACGAAGCAGGCTGAGTTCCACACGATATGTCCTTGCGGAAATCATACCGATTCATACGTTGGTGTTTGGTGTCCAGAAAAATCATCACACAGTACATAATTCTACAAGAAGTCAGTGGAAACCAGATAGGTCTTTGTTTCTGAGCGACGGTCTTGCGACCCTCTTGGAACTGTCTTCGAGTTTTCAAGTGGCAACTCTCCGTTTATTCAGAGAATTACGGTAAAACGATGCTCGAATAATGGGAAGTTTCTTCTCAAAAAGGTCCCTTACAATAGATATCATCCGTTTTTCGTTAGAAGTGTCAAGTTTTTTTGCATGTTATATTGACTTAAGATAGAGGAAGGCCGTCATATTCAAATTGGAAATGAGTCTTGATGGAAAAGATATCAAATAGAGGAAACGGTCGGCCAGTTGGAAGGCGTGTCGTTTCGTGTTATTCGTTTGTATAAGGTTGGGAATCGCAAAAGCACTTCAAAGTGGAGTAGCTTCAGCTGTAGAGGAGATTATAGCTTTATTTTTAAATACACTCCTGGAAATTGAAATAAGAACACCGTGAATTCATTGTCCCAGGAAGGGGAAACTTTATTGACACATTCCTGGGGTCAGATACATCACATGATCACACTGACAGAACCACAGGCACATAGACACAGGCAACAGAGCATGCACAATGTCGGCACTAGTACAGTGTATATCCACCTTTCGGAGCAATGCAGGCTGCTATTCTCCCATGGAGACGATCGTAGAGATGCTGGATGTAGTCCTGTGGAACGGCTTGCCATGCCATTTCCACCTGGCGCCTCAGTTGGACCAGCGTTCGTGCTGGACGTGCAGACCGCGTGAGACGACGCTTCATCCAGTCCCAAACATGCTCAATGGGGGACAGATCCGGAGATCTTGCTGGCCAAGGTAGTTGACTTACACCTTCTAGAGCACGTTGGGTGGCACGGGATACATGCGGACGTGCATTGTCCTGTTGGAACAGCAAGTTCCCTTGCCGGTCTAGGAATGGTAGAACGATGGGTTCGATGACGGTTTGGATGTACCGTGCACTATTCAGTGTCCCGTCGACGATCACCAGTGGTGTACGGCCAGTGTAGGAGATCGCTCCCCACACCATGATGCCGGGTGTTGGCCCTGTGTGCCTCGGTCGTATGCAGTCCTGATTGTGGCGCTCACCTGCACGGCGCAAAACACGCATACGACCATCATTGGCACCAAGGCAGAAGCGACTCTCATCGCTGAAGACGACACGTTTCCATTCGTCCCTCCATTCACGCCTGTCGCGACACCACTGGAGGCGGGCTGCACGATGTTGGGGCGTGAGCGGAAGACGGCCTAACGGTGTGCGGGGCTGTAGCCCAGCATCATGGAGACGGTTGCGAATGGTCCTCGCCGATACCCCAGGAGCAACAGTGTCCCTAATTTGCTGGGAAGTGGCGGTGCGGTCCCCTACGGCACTGCGTAGGATCCTACGGTCTTGGCGTGCATCCGTGCGTCGCTGCGGTCCGGTCCCAGGTCGACGGGCACGTGCACCTTCCGCCGACCACTGGCGACAACATCGATGTACTGTGGAGACCTCACGCCCCACGTGTTGAGCAATTCGGCGGTACGTCCACCCGGCCTCCCGCATGTCCACTATACGCCCTCGCTCAAAGTCCGTCAACTGCACATACGGTTCACGTCCACGCTGTCGCGGCATGCTACCAGTGTTAAAGACTGCGATGAAGCTCCGTATGCCACGGCAAACTGGCTGACACTGACGGCGGCGGTGCACAAATGCTGCGCAGCTAGCGCCATTCGACGGCCAACACCGCAGTTCCTGGTGTGTCCGCTGTTCCGTGCGTGTGATCATTGCTTGTACAGCCCTCTCGCAGTGTCCGGAGCAAGTATGGTGGGTCTGACACACCGGTGTCAATGTGTTCTTTTTTCCATTTCCAGGAGTGTATATATTCGAATTAAATGGCTGTGAAACTTCTAAACGTGCCTTTCCTTTTAATAATCAGTGTCTTTCAACCGAAGGAATAATTATAGTTTCCATTATGTCAAATCGTGAGTAATAGCACGCATTTTAAAGTCAGTTACATTATCTAATATTTGATAATGTGTAGTTTTGTCACGTTTTTAACACTGAAGTTTTTACCAAGTTGCTGTGCGTGGATTCACATGGTCGTTGTTTCGAATTACACACGTTTAGTAGTAGTGTGTTTGCGTTATGTTCTCAGTGTCTGCTCTAACCATTTTGGAGAGGAAGAGAGTTCGTCAAACTTGATTTTGTGTGTTGCACTCCGACTTTATCTAGTGGGCTTGCGTAATTGAAACCTGTTCGGAATGAATTCCTACACGCCAGGGATGCTCCTTCTATGCAGAACTAGATATTTTTCAGAATTGTAAACCGTTCATTGAGCAATTTCAGTGGTTTTGCCTATCTTTGTGTGAACGGAACGTCATGCACCTACATGTGGTGGCGTTGGAAGTTTATAATAATTTTTGCCTGCACTGTATGCATTCGTTTTCAGTTAATGAAAAATCATTTCGTGAAATCAATACTTCTCAATCTTGTGGCCGACCTACTGAATGTATTGATATTACGTAAAGTCTGTCAGTGACGGCTACATCGCTCCTGCTTGATAATCTCGTTTATCATTCTACCACACTGCGTATCCCTTTCTAAAGCAGTTTAAATGACGGTGTATCTTGCAGTTTTATTTAATTATCGAGACCTGTAAATTATTTCCTTTCGAGAGGTCACGGCACATGTTAATGGAGGATAGAACAGAAATGTATTTTGCTCGTCCAGAGTTGCAAACACTCATGCACGCCACTCTTGTTTACTTAAGCTGGCAATCACTGGTACGAGTGTTGCAGTTACACTGACTGCAAATAGAGCAGCGAGAACAGTTTAAATACCCGCGGAACATATTTGAGTAGCCAGGTTTCGTTTCTGTGCATTGACTATTGAGGGGTTCAGTGGCTTGTTAACAACCGTATGCGGATGCCTTATTTCATTTTTTCAGGATTAAACATTGTGCTATGTGTTCTTCTTTATTCTTTTGGATTGGTCAGATAGCAGTAACATTGGTATCTTTTGGGCTTGAAAACTTATATGTTTGTTTCTTGATGTCCCGTACGCTTCTGAGAACGTACACCTTAATAGACAGATATCTAATGTTCCCTTGTGTAACTTTCAAGTTGATATAAGTAAAATTTTTTTTTTCAACTTCATGTGTGGATTGAATACTGACTGCAAGCAACGGGAAGCGGATTAGCAACTACCATTCTGTATAGGCAACATTTCATGGGGGCTTAATTATAAAATAAATGCAATAATTTTAGTAGCTGTGTGTCCGGTTACGAAGTCTCTTAACCGGTTGGCCCTGAGTAGTATTAGTATACAATCTGACTGCATAAAATAACAATAAAAAATGAAAGGAAATTTCCATTAACACAATTGATTAATTAAGTCCCCAGCAACTATAAAAGCTACGAAACGACAAAGCACAAGTGTAACTGTTATGTTTGTGGAAGTGTGATTCACCGTACACGTATCTGGCACGGTTCTTCCTCAATACGACGACATATTTTAAACATCATTTACAATGAACTAATTGAAAAACCAGAAATACTATAATTGCACATAGAAACCAGCATTACAAGTCTAATACATGAACACGAGCCAGATGCTTTGTTGACTGAACCTGTGACCAAGAGGCATTGTTATTTAGGAAATTTGAAATAATTTTTTTTACCTCCATATATATTGACGAAAAATACACTGTGATCATTGCATAATCTTCCATATATACATTACACCAACCGAACAGCATCAACTCTCTCGCCCAACAGAACAATAACTGCACACGACATGCTCTCAACTAGTACTGCTCTCGACATCCTCTCAACAAGCACTGCCCACGACAACCTCTGAACTACAACTGCTCTCGAAATTCTCTGAACAATTACTGCGCCAGTGGAGGCGGCCGAATAATACTCTTTGGCGCAATCTCTGGCGCTGTGACTCAGTATAGCCACCTTTCAACATACACTAAAGAGTGAAGCACCACGAAGATATGGTCGAATATAGGATATGAATATAACTTCGCACACGTGCACACCCTCAGCAGATATGTAAATTCTCTATGAGAGGTAAAACGGCCATGAAAGTGAATTAGTCTCTTTAGTGTTTAGTGTTGTCACAAAGTTTAGTAGCGTATATAAGAGGCGTGAAGAGCGTCTAATGTTGAGTGATCACTATGAAGGAAGTGACGTCCACTCGTGTGAGGCAGTGTTCAATTTGAAAGGAACCATACTGTCGGTCCACATTTGGCCAGCTGGTCGAATTCTCCAATACCCAGATTTATGCGGCATTCGGAAGTGACAGTGTCTCGATGGTGGGCTGTATTAGAACATGAGGGCGGGCATACTTGCCTAGAGCGGAAGAATGACCAAGTCTGACCACCAAAAAAAGGAGCGCCGTATTGTGCACCATACGCGTCGTTAACACCTTTATATCTGCGCCTGCCATCCAACAACAAGTAACAGATTCGCTGCAACAGTCTGTGTTAGACCGCACCATTGATTGGAAGCTAGCAGCAGTTGTACTAGGGATTACCGTCCCACGCACAGCCTGCAGTTAACAGCACAACACAAACGGCTGCGTTTGGAGTAATGCTGTGACAGGATGGACTGCAGTGAATAGCGTCGCATTCTGCGCAGCGACGATCGCTGTTCAGCACTACGCAGGATGACCGTCGTCGGCGAGTTCGGAGACGAACCGGGGAGGGAGCCCATTCTCCTAATATTTTTGACAGGCGCAGAGATGCTGCTCTTGGCGTCATGTTGTGGGGTGCTGTGCGTTTTGACTTCAGGTAACGGCTGGTAGTGATTGAGGGAACTCTGGTGGCACTACGATACGTCACGGACATCTTGCATCTTTACGTGTTAACTCCCAGGCAGCAGTATCGTCACGCCATGTTCCAAGATGACAATGCTCATCCAAAAATGGCAAGTGTTTTTATGAACCACCTGCGTGATGCTGACGTACTCCTGTATCCAGCAAGATCCCCAAATCCGTCCCCGATAAAGCGTGTGTGTCGAGCTCCGAAGTCAAGTCCATCATAGTGCCTTTATCTGGGTTATCAAGAACCTGTTGCAGCAGCTCTAGGCCGTTTTGCATCAGGAGTATATACAATGGCTTTATGACATTGAGCCGTGCTTCGGCTCGCGTTGGTGCTGTTCGTAGGTTTCCGTCCTCTGTTGGAGGCCAGACCGTATCGTTTGGTCGACATGGTTGCGGGTGTTTGTCTTCTTTTCGTGTTGACTGGCGCCACTTAGTTTCGCAAGTGTTGCCTGTCCGCTAGTGGCAGCAGCCGTGGTTATCGATATGTAGTAACTGTGGCCCTATCTTTGAGGCGATGTCGCGGTTCTTACGGGTCGTGTCAGTGTGCAGTTCGGTTGGGGACTCGGGAGGAGCTAGGTCTGCGCAGTGAGAAAACACGCTGGGACCGCTGGCAGTGCGCACGGACTGCTGGATCGAAGGCCTGTGGTCACGAGAGGGCACGAGTTAGTCGTAAACCGGATCCTGCAAGTTTTAAGTTGAGTGCATTTGAATGCAAGTGGAGAAACCCCCACCATTGTGAGATCTTGCGATTCACCAGTGACTTGGGTTCGCGTTGCTGCTCGTAGTGTTGCAGAGGCGAAGAGCAGCGAATGGAGTGCTTGGGGAAGGCGGATCCGATTAGCTTTCCTGGACTTCTAATTACTATTTCTTGCGTTCAGTTTTTTTACTATTTGTTAAGTTCAACCAGCGTTATTTTTCCTGCCTCGGGCCGCTAACGCCCCAGTTACCTGCCCTGGTGATTAGTGTATGTAACGGCAGTGTACGTTTCCTCTGCTGTCCGGTGAGGCGTGTAGTTTTGACAGCTTTCTTGATTGTAGGTTGGTTGGCGATTCTTCTACTCTGCTGGTAGTGATTCCTGTCTCGTTCTGGGCGCTCCTAAGCACAGTATTCTGCGGGCGGAGTCCAGACCGCCGGTTCCGGCTTTGGCGTATTTTTACATCCTTGTATTTGGTTTATTGGACGTCAGGTAGACTCAGCAAGATTATCATTAGTCATTCGTTAGACTGCCACCAGTCTGAGTTACCATCTTGTGAAGCGAATCCAACTCTTTGCTGCCTGTCTCATCGCTCGCGAAAGTGTTTTCTGCCAGACCTACTCAGAGGTCGACTTCTGGTGCACCGTCTGTGACTGGCCCCTATGTTTTACTATTGTGTTTGCTGTTTTATTGTATGTGTCTAAATTTTTTTATATAATTGCCATTCTTGGCGTTACAGCAGATTTAAATGATTGCGCTACCAAGTTTAAGGCAACGGCCTGGTCGCAGTGGAGACACCGGTTCCCGTGAGATCACCGATGTTAAGCGCTGTCCGGCGTGGCTGGCACTTGGATGGTTGACCATCCAACCGCCATGCGCTGTTGCATTTTTCGGGGTACACCCAGCCTCGTGATGCTAATTGAGGAGCTACTCGACCGAATAGTAGCGGCTCCGGTCAAAGAAAACCATCACAACGAGTGGGAGAGCGTTGTGTTGACCACACGCCCCTTCTATCCGCATCCTCAACTGAGGATAACATGGCGGTTGGATGGTCCCGATGTGCCACTTGTGGCCTGCAGACGAAGTGCTACCAAGTTTACCATCATTTTGTCTCACCTGTTTAGTGATCAGTTGCTTGTCTTTTTAAATTAACCTTTGCTGTTGTATTCGTTGTTTTACGGTATGTTTTTTAATTGTTTTAATTTTTTTATGTAATAGCCGTTCTTGGCATTGCATCAGGTTTAAATGGTTGTGGTACCAAGTTTACCATCATTTTGTCTCACCCGTTTGGTGATCAGTTGCCTGTCTTTTCAAATTAACCTTGCTCTTGCATTGCTGTTTTACAGTATGTTTGTTAAATTATTTTATAATTGTTGTTCTTGGCGTTAAAGGCCTTCAGCGTGACTGTTACTTGCCTTAAAATTCTAAATGGGATCACATTCGCTTGTTTTAGAACATTATTTGCAGTGTCTGTAATTTATGCTCTTTTGGTAAACTGTAACGCACTGAAAGCACTATTAATTGCACTGTTGTTTATTCCTTCATTAATAACGTGTGTTATTACGTGTGTGTAATTACTGTTTTAAAATAAATGTGTGTAATTGCAAAAGGGAGCCGACAGTAACTGATTAATGCCGCGTCCACAATCGTAACAGAATCCTTCCTTCCTTGACTATCAGGTGTCAGACATTATTGCCAACGGAGTGGCATGCAGCCAGGCCAGACCTTCGAACTTACGTCTGTAAATAAGACTCGATACTGTAATCAGTGAAATAACATCAGGTTCCCTGTCAACCCGTGAAGCTCGATTACGTTTCCTTCTCCCCTTCTGGATGCTTCACTTTCGTCAGGCAGTTTCTGTGATCTTTCTGTTGTTGGCCGAATGTGAGTTACTTCGTAGTTCGAATATAAACAGCGGACAAGGCCGGCCGTGGGGTCTCTCATAGACGTCTGGAAAGAAACTTTCAGTGGCAGACGAATCAGATCTCTCTTGCCAGGAATCCCTAACACGCTTTCTGACAGAGAAGCTATCGTCTATAACGAGTTGTTGGGGGGTGGAGGGGGGGGGGGGGGGGGCGGGGAGCGTGTGCGCCAGGGGTCTGCTCGGTTGCCAGCCGGCCTTCGCCCACGCGCCCGTATTTGCATAGCATCCACAAGCCCGCGGCGTGCGCGCTGCTCGTCAGCGATGCAGGCGCGCGTAGCTTTGCATTCTGCCTCTGCACGGTACTGCTGCTGCTGCTGCCGCCTAAGGGAACAGGTGACCGTGGCGCCTGTCTTCCTTCTTTCCGCGGCCACGCCGTCACAGAGATTCTTTTCTGGTGTGCAGTTGCCCAGACACCGGTTTTACTGGCACAAGATTTCATCTAAAGGTATCACTAGGTTAAACGAAAAATTCCCTTCTTTGTTAGGATTTTGTCACTTACAAAAACGTAACTGATGATGATAAACAGAAGGCCGAAATTCTAAAGCTAGCTTTGAAAAACTTGTTCACGATAGAGGACTGCAGCACCATTCCCCCTTTCAATTATCGAACAAACTAAAGGATGGCTGACATAGCGTTTAGTGTATCTGGGACTGTAAAACAGTTAAGATCCTTTGACGCCAGAAAGGCATCTGGACCAGACGGTATCCCCGTAAGATTTTATGTTGACTATACTACAAATATATCACCATTCTATCAGAGATCATTGGGATGGCGGGGATTTCCGCGGGACTGGAAGAAGGGCCAGGTCATAGCAATCTATAAAAAGGGTAGAAAATCGGATGCACATAATTACCGGCCAATTTCACTGACATCGATTTGTTGTAGAATCATGGAACATATTTTGTGTTCAGACATAATGACCTTTCTAGACTCTGAGAAGCTCATCTGCAGAAACCAGCATGGTTTTAGGAAACAGCAGTTGTGCATGATATACAACAGGCTCTAGATACCGGCTCCTAGGTTGATGCCATATTTCTCGACTTTCGAAAGGCGTTCGACTCAGTTCCGCAAAGTCGCTTGCTACAAAAAGTGCGCACTTACGGTCTATCCAGTGACATATGCGGTTGAATAGAAAGTTTTCTAACAGACAGAGAGCAGCATGTCGTCCTGAACGGGGTAAAATGGTTCAAATGGCTCTGAACACTATGGGACTTAAGTTCTGAGGTCATCAGTCCCCTAGAACTTAGAACTACTTAAACCTAAGAACATCACACACACCCATGCCCCAGGCAGGACTCGAACCTGCGACCGTAGCGATCGCTCGGTTCCAGACTGTGAACAGGGTAACTTCAACAGAAACAAGAGTAACTTCAGGTGTGCCCCAGGGTAGCGTAATAGGTCCTCTGCTTTTTACGATTTACGTAAACGATCTGGTTGATGGTATTAACAGCGGCCTTAGACTGTTTGTCGATGATGCTGTATTCTACAGGAAAGTAGTATCACACGAAAGTTGTGAACAAATCAATGAGGATTTGCAGGCAATAAATGCGTGATGTAATGACTGGCAGTTATCTCTCAATATTAGTAAGTGTAACCTACTGCGTATAACAAGGCGAAAATCCCCATTGATGTATGAGTACAAAATGAATGATCAGTCTTTGGAAGCGGTAACATCAGTCAAGCATCTGGGTGTGACTATTCGAAATGATGTCAAATGGAATGATCAGATTACACAAGTAACGGGTAAGGCGAACTCTAGATTGCGGTTTATTGGTAGAATCCTGAAGCGATGCAGTCCTTCAACAAAGGAAATAGCCGGCCGGAGTGGCCTAGCGGTTCTAGGCGCTACAGTCTGGAACCGCGCGAACGCTACGGTCGCAGGTTCGAATCCTGCCTCGGGCATGGATGTGTGTGATGTCCTTAGGTTAGTTAGGTTTAAGTAGTTCTAAGTTCTAGGGGACTGATGACCTCAGCAGTTAAGTCCCACAGTGCTCAGAGCCATTTTTGAACAAAGGAAATAGCTTACAATACGTTAGTTCGTCCAGACTGTATGGGACCCTTATTAGCTTGTTCTGATTCAAGGAATTGAGAAGGTCTAAAGAAGAGCGGCAAGATTCGTGACTGGTACATTTGGCCATCGCGAGAGCGTTACAAATCTCATAGAAAGTTTGAAGTGGGACACACTTGCAGATAGATGACGCGCTAAACAGAAGGGGCTGCTCACTAAATTCCGATCTTCATCGAGGATGTAGAACATATATTATTACCATCAACTTTCAAATCGCGTAATGATCATCATTCAAAGATAAAGGAAATTAGAGCTCGTACTGAGGTGCTCAGACAGTCGTTTTTCCCTCGTGCGATCCGCTAGTGGAACAGAGGGGAGGGGAGGGGGGGGGGATATGACTTTGGCGCGAATTGTGCCTTCCGCCACACACCGCTTGGTGGCTAGCGGAGTATATATGTAGATGTAGATGTAGAGCGAAGAAGTCTTCAGGGTGGAATGTCGTGTTTTCTCACTTGACGAAGAAGCTAGAATTTTCGTGTTTTGTGTAAGAAACAGAAAAAGACAGCAAAACCATGTAGCTATACGTTCATAAGCGCTGATTGTAATAGTGATCCAGTTTGGCACTTTCCAGTTAAAAGTGGCAGAGATATTAAAAGCTACCCTCGATCTATAATAAATTATGTCTCCTTTGGAAGTCAGATCTGGGAGCCGAAGAGATCTGGAGATATTCAATAAGACTCTCTAATCGTTGTTTCCACCTACCTGTCATCTAAAGTTGTATCCCCAGCTAGTCGGTCGTGGGATATTCTTCGGTGGAGTCTGCTATGCTGTCATCTAGAACCTGTGATTGTGCTTTTTACGGGATGCCACTTGTCCAGGTTAGTCTCTGTATCCACAGAGGGCAAGATCTGTAGTACTGACACTTCTCATTAATGTATCCTGTTTGGTTATTACTTGAATATTCACTCATTTTACAATGTATTTTTTAACACTCGAAATCGCTTTCTTAATTGTACGGTAACTTTTCCATTCAACTCCCAATATGGAGTACGACAGGTTCGTCCCTCCAGAGCGCCCGAGACAAAGAGAGTAGTGCAGCTGAAGTACTTCGTCTCTCAGGTGCGGCAAAGCGACCCGAAGGTGTCCGAAGCACTTCAGTTACAATATCGTTACTTTTATGTTTCTTAAAACTAGTGAAATGTAATAAACAAAAACGATAGACTCGTAGGGCAGCCATGACAGATTGTCATACTAAAAGCTGGGTTAAATGCAAACAAAAGTATATTAATAATTAATAAGACAAGTTAGGCGTTTTGGTGCCTAGTACCCGAACGTGCCGATCAATCAGTATCAAGTTCAGTACAACTGGCGGACTCTCCCACGGGACTGGTACATACTGTGCCATCTGTCGCTTTTACCTCTCTCCACTTTTATACCATATGCTACTTCGCGTGCATCAAGCTACATTAATGCGAGCTTCTAGCAAAATTAAATACTTGCGGCCACGGCCAGGAATATTACACTATCCCAACTCGTTTAAGGACACCTTTATAATATACAGACTCAGAGTTTATCGTCGAGAGTGAAACCGTTTTTAATGAGAACACAGTTGGTTGAACTGTGATAACGGGGAAACTACTGTCACCAGCAACAAAACTACAGATCAGAATCTCACCTAGAATATCAGCTGTACTACGGAAGACGGACAGCAACACGAGCAATGAATTTAATGTCAACTAGAATGAAGGAAGACTCACACACGATAGTATAACGTTACAGAAACCTGTGTGGGTAAAATAAAAAAAAAAAAGCAGAAAGTAGTGTGTTGCTCGATGTCAAATCCTCAGAATGTGCTTAAACTAGGAAATACCTGTCAGACAACATTTGCCGCTTGAAACAGACCCGATTAAATTTCTTCTATTGTTAGTAATGGAATAGCAACCTGACTTATAATTTTTGTGTAGCCGTCTCTTAACAGATAAGTGCTAATCGGGCTTAGCTGTTTTTGGAAGTCGTTTGTAATCATAATGCCGCTGCTCAACGACGTTAAACGCAATGTAGAGGGGCTTTTGTAGTCTAATTACAGTTAGTCTCAACACAGATCAGTACTTTGCTATATCGCCACACGCACTAACAATAATTAGCACACACAGCTCTCATTGCAATCCAATGTGTGACCGGCGAGGCTGATGCGGACGCTGATATTCGGCAATCCAGAAACTTTTTGAACACTCGTTACTAATATCACATGTCACAATTCGGCGTAATGTTTGGCGGTGTGGACATTCTCAGCCGATACGACATCACGGGATTCTTTTTCCAGCCATTCCAAACATGACATGCTTACTGAGCGACGGCTACGCCCAGACTGCTATCACATTCAGTCACTTGTCAGTCGCGGCGCTGTACAATCGATTCTGCCTACCATCGACCTGTGTGAAGCAAAATATGTTTATCTCCGAGCAAGGGATTGTGGACCACTCACAACCTCTGTGGGTTTGTTCCCAGACGTCGCAGTCACATACATCTTTTGAATATCGTTACGAGATAGGGAAGAAGACTGAAGATAAGCAACGCTTAATGCAAAGAACGTCATCTGATCCTCAACATAAAGTAATGAAATGCGTGGTAGTAGACGAACAGATAATTATGATATATACTAAGAGGGTATGTGTTCTTTCGGACATGTCCGAAAGAACAGATACCATGTGGGTTTCACGGGAGGCGTGCCAGAGATAAATACTTGCAGTCGCGCTATCCTCGGTGGCTCAGATGGATAGAGCGTCTGCCATGTAAGCAGGAGATCCCGGGTTCGAGTCCCGGTCGGGGCACACATTTTCATCTGTCCCCGTTGGCGTATGTCAACGCCTGTAAGCAGCTAAGGGTGTTCATTTCATTGTAAGATAATTATGACATCGGCTCGTACACCGGTTGATTACATGATCAGCTATGTATCGGTGGACTCAGGTGTCTGTCCGGAATACTTTAACTAGAAAGACCACGAAACTCTTGCCGCGGTAGAGGCATTACCAGCTGAGTTTTAACGGAAACACCTTGAGAAGGCGTAATTAACCCACGAAGTAAGTCGCTCACGAAACAATTGTTCGTGCAGTGCTTCAGCATTGTTCATTTCTCCCTGATGAATATATGAGTTTGTCAACCTCCTTGTATTGATACTAATTTTTTAACAACCATTTACTTAAAATCTCTGTAACTACATTCCGTAAATGTGTATATCTGCAACAGAATTGTTGACTACAAAGATATTTTCAGTACTCTAATCTTACTTCATTTCACGTAATTTGCCAAAGAATAATTTTCTATGAGTTCTGTTTAACTGTGATGGGTTTTTTCCTTCGTGTAACGGCGAGTGCTTTATCTCTGGGCCACTGCAGAGGATGTCCAACATTGACCACTTTTTGCTAATTCAATAAAGATGGTAAATACTATAAGTGTAACTACATTAAATGCATTCACCGTTGCGAATATGGATAAGCGTCAGCTGTATAACGTAATGACGACAATGAAAATTTATATCGGACCGGAAGTCGAACCCAGATTTCTCGCCTATCGCGAGCACTCGCGTTACCATTTGGATATCCGCGCATGACTCAGCGCCACATCCAAACTTCCATATGTTGTCAACCATGTGTCTACTGCCTGTCCGAAGGAACTGCATCGGAATTCATAATAACACAGGCTCTGCTATATCGTATTTATCCGTCAACACCGGGCAAGCGACTTACAAGTAAAATATCTCCCCTGGATGAGGATATGTATAACGGATGTACGAGTACAGGTTATAGAGGCATGGTTGTGATATATGGAAGTTTGGGACTGGCCATGATTCGTGATCGATGACCGAGTCTTCTCCATACTCGTTTTATTTATTATTGTTATCATTAGTAAACCCTCTTCACATTTGCAGCTTATAGTGCGTGATGATTTGAGTATGGTCTTCTGAAGTTTCATGATAGTACCACGTTACCCTAATAATAAAAGAAATGGGATGGACGGATGGTAAATCATGCGATAAGCGGGAAATGCGGGCTGAGTCCTGGTTCGGCACAAATTTTCATTGTCGTCATTCCATTATATGGCTGATGGTTATCCATATTCGCAACTGGGAACAATTTAGTGTAGGTACACTTACAGTATTTACCACGTTCATTGAAAAATTTCTCACACACACAAGACTAAAAAGTAGAATATATTTATTTTAACTAAGAGCCTTCTAATACAACACGTTTTTAAAACGGACCAAAAAGTATAAAATAATTTCTCCTAGCTCCATGCAAATTACTGTCTCCATATAGACAGTCCTGTAAATGTTTGCTTGTCAATACTAAATATCTGTAACTATACTTGTAAAATTTAAATCGAAAAACGAGGGTCGCATGCTCTAGGCAACAGTAAAGAGCGTAGAGAGTAGGCCCAGCTGACGCTGAGGGAAATCATCCAACAGTTCCTTCATCTGCAGTGCGATAGTGACTTAGGTGAACTACCCATGCATCAATTATCTACTCCCAGTTTTCCGTTGTATTTTTACAAGTGTTGTCACAGCTATCAAAAATTCAGAAGGACAAATTTTCTGGACTATCTATATGGGGTTAAGAATCTGTATGGGTCAAAGACAAATTGCTTTACACTTTTTTAGCCCGTTTTAGAAACGTGCTATAAATAATGTTACGTGTAAGAATTTCACGAGACACTAAAGGCTTGGAGAAATGTTACTAGTCATTCTCATAAAAAATTAACATCTTGTCGTTAGCTGAAGAAAAATTGCAGAAATCGAGCAGTTTTTCAGATCTCACATTAACCTTCATCAGGCCCCACCATAATTTTATCAAATGTTATATTGTACTGGAGTTAATGAATCTATCACGTTACGTTTATTTTTGTGTTGTATTATTTATTTCAGTATGTGAACAGCACCAAATATTAAGCTTCGAATTTTGCCTACAGTGTTCAACTTACATATTACTTCACACTTGCAAAAGTATGTCTTTAACATTTCACTTTTAATAGTGTTGCGGCAAACTTTCGTACAGTTTCTGTAGCAGTTTGGACTGTTATATTTCTTATAGCGTCCGATAACCTACATACGTGTAAAATGAAATGCCGATAACATTTCAAACATCAAGTGAAATGTAATGGATAGTTAATCAGCTAAGGTTACGACACGATTCAGCCGACTCTCCTGCCAGTTCGCAATACCATCGGTTTTTATTATTCCTAAACAGACAGATTCCACCTACTTAATTATCTAACTGTACGCCTGTCTGGCGGATTCAGTAGTGTCAGTAACTGACAGTTATTTAAAACTGTTAAAAGTAACTGATATAAAAAATAACTGTAACCGCGATAAGTGATGCTCCCAAATAACTGTTTGCCCCACTCCAATTTAGACCGCCAGGCTGTAGGGAAATGACGGCTGATAATTTTAGCATTTCCGAAATGCCTCTGCAGTAATCGCTTCAGTGGATGTGCAGTGTGAGAAGGAGCAGCATCTTGCTACCAACCACAGAGTCTCCTTTGCAGAATGTAATGGTACCGGTTGACGTTTGTACGGACTTTCCGTTGCCCATATTCTGTAATTCTGCTTACTGATATGCCCTTGTATATGGAACTGGACTTCGTGTGTCCAAGGAACGTTCCATGGCCATTCGTTGTCCTCTTCCACGCGAGCAAGAAATTCTCTGCCCCTGCCACACTGCACTTCAGAATAATCTGCCCTTCCGAATTTTGTAGTAATTTTCTCGAGACCCTTAGCAGACATCGGATCAATGCCTTTTTTTTCATACCCTCGAGTGTCTGGAACTTCTGCAGGGCTACTGGCGCGCAGTCACCGTTCCTGTGGTGAAGCCTTACCTTCATGGAGACAAGTCATGTTGGGCGTCTTGGACGCAAGCTGAGTAACAGCCGTGTCGTGCGCGTGTGCTGGTGTGCATTTTCCGAGGCTCACAGCGGATTCTATTGGTCTAATTTTCGTTAATTTTTGTTTTGTTTTTTCTTCTGGGAAGTTTCCCTCCACGTCGAAAAATCGTTTCAGACTAAATATCTTATGGTTACTTTTGAGTGTGAATTTGTAACAGACAGTAAGTAACATTGCGTAACTGATGTGGAGATATTAAATACGGACTTGACAGCCATTTTCTGAGTTTCAAAGACAACAAACCAACTTAACTGAAAATTTAGACAGTTTTTCAAATGAGTCATGCAAGAATCCCGAACGCTCGATATTTTAACTAACTTTCAGCTGCTGCCCATGGACTGGAATTACGTGGCCTTTGCGCGGTAGGTATTAAGTTGAGTTTTCAACGAGCTTTTGTCGGCTAAACCAGTATCTACTATCGCAGAGTGAAGGGGAAGACCACCTGAAACCTATCCAGGCATGTGGACTGATTGTTCAAACTTGACGTCATTGTGAACAGTGGTTCACTTTCTACAGCGTTTTGGAACTGGAATTTAATGATGGACATCGCTGCCGCGCGGTGTAGCCGCGTTGTTTAGGGCGCCTTGTCACGGTTCGCGTGGCTTTCTCCCGTCGGAGGTTCGAGTCCTCCCTCGGGCGTGAGTTTGTGTCTTGTCCTTAGCTTACGTTAGTTTGAGTTAGATTAAGTAGTATGTAAGCCTAGGGACCGATGACCTCAACAGTTTCATGCCATAGGACCTTACCACAAATTTTCAAACATCCTGTGAATAAGGAAACCTGAAATGCAACAACGATCTAAAAAAAAAAAAGTCATTCAAAACGCTTATGATGAAATGACGTCACAGAAGCCAATACATCACTGGTCACAGCCGACGGATAGTATCGCAGATGCCTTTCGGCCCAACAAAATGGTGCTTACTGCAAGGAAGGGAGCCAGCGTTACTCCGGTTCAGGATAGAGCATTTGGAGGTAACGTCGGCGCTCGTGTTCCGTTAGAGAGATAACATTGTTTTCTGACCGCCGGTTTGCGAGGTGAGTGCTACCGGGAGCCGCGCAGCCAGTTTTAGCGCCTAGAGCAGAGTGCGGTAGACGGGCCACTACCCGTCATTAGCCGGCGACGTCACCATCGGCTTGCGTGGGGTAATAAGCGCGGCTGGGGGCGGGGTGCCGTTACGCAGAGCGTACTTCCAGCAAGGCACAGCACAGCCCAGAGCCGGGGGCGACAGCTGCGGCAGGTGCAGCCCGTGCACCTGCTGGCGCCGGTCACGCCGTTCCCACAGTCTGGAGCCACGCCAGTCTGTAGCGATCCAGCAGGTGTCGCTGGCAGCGAAGTGAACAACTGTTTCATTGCGGAACGGAATAACAGCTAAGGCTCCACTAACTTGTAAGGGGCACACATAAGGGGCGCTGTCTGTGTAGTTTGTCCCAGTTGCGACCTGACGTGTCGTCTTTGCGAGATACAAACTAGTTGTGGTCACATAAAACTAACTGCACCGTATCAATGTAGAGACAAATTTTCAGCAAATTCCTATGGACTTGGGCACTGCAGATATAGGTGTTTTCTATCGTTATCGCCGGCCGCGGTGGTCGTGCGGTTCTAGGCGCTGCATTCCGGAACCGCGGGACTGCTATGGTCGCAGGTTCGAATCCTGCCTCGGGCATGGATGTGTGTGATGTCATTAGGTTAGTTAGGTTTAAGTAGTTCTAAGTTCTAGGGGACTGATGACCTAAGATGTTAAGTCCCATAGTGCACAGAGCCATTTGAACCATTTGAATCTATCGTTCTCACTTCTACAGACCCTAAACTCCGCTTATTAGTTAATTTCTTTCAGGAATTGTGGGTTTTCATGTGAGCCGAGCTGGCTCGCATTCACCAATCCATCGCAGTAGCTGGGCACGATCTTCGGTGGTTCTCAGCGAGAGGAGCTTTGACCGAGACGAAGGGACAGTTATAATCGGCGGGCATAATTGGAAGTAGCATTTGTGGGGCGCGAGGCTTGTTTATCTCCGCTGTCTGGAGCTTTTTCAGAGCACAGACCTCATCTCGCGAAGACTGTCTTTTCGGTTGGCTGTGGTGGTGATGGGACGCTGGAAATTTGCCTGTGCCGAGCATGTGGCGTCATTGTGTGACATTTCGCAACCGGTTCCTCAAATATTTTGATGGAAGTCCTTCTGTGGCTTCTGCGCCTTGATTTGTTGAAGTCGTAGTGCCACGGCTAGTTTCTCCTTCCCGAACGGTCTGCTGTGTGTGCTGCTTATGGAGGTTCGCTCCGAAAGAACTAAAGTTTATCTTAATGGAAGCAACTCTGTTGCATTACTGACGTTAGTCGCAGCTGTTTGTGAAATGTGTGGAAGTTGTGTGGTCTGTGTTACAGGGTTAGTGGAGTGAGGTCAATCGGAACTGCTTGTTTAAATTGGCCTCATTTCGAGTGGCTTACCGTGGATCATGTTGCGAGTTGAACTGTGCGTTGTCCTTACTTTCAAACACAGTAAAGTCTAATTTAATTAGAGTGCCTATTCACTGTAGTCATTTCAGTTAAGTTTTTGTAAGACATTTTGTTGGGATTGTTAGTTGACGTGCCATGAGATTTTATATCGTAAATCCTGCTAAAATAAGAATTTGCTTTTCCACTGTTGTTGTTACGGGCAGCCTGGTAGACGAAATTTGACATCTGACATTCCGTTGATTAACCAATTGAAATAGTTGAGTTGTAGTTAGTAAAAGCTGCCCGATTGGTTACTTATGGCTACTGGCTTACTGCAAAACATGTTTATAGTCAACCGATTAGAATTTTCTTCCATTTGAAAATAGTGTTAAATGACCGTTCCTGCTGCATAATTAGTGAAGTAACTGTCTGCCAAGTAATTTTGTGGGACCATAAGCTCTATTTGTTTTCTCATTCCCATAATAAAGGGGCTACCTAGTTGTTAAGGGCTTTGTTGCATATCACGATATTCGCTGATTGGGTAGGTGCTTGTTTTTTTATTTATTGCCGGCCGAAGTGGCCGCGCGGTTCTGGCGCTGCAGTCTGGAACCGCGAGACCGCTACGGTCGCAGGTTCGAATCCTGCCTCGGGCATGGATGTGTGTGATGTCCTTACGTTAGTTAGGTTTACCTAGTTCAAAGTTCTAGGGGACTAATGACCTCAGCAGTTGAGTCCCATAGTGCTCAGAGCCATTTGAACCATTTTTTTTTAACTTTTGGTCTTAAAGGGTACTATAATGAAGTATGCGTAGCCTTTTGTCAAGCAGTGCACTGTTACCAGTTTTCCAAGATTAGTTTTTAGTCTGTTGTGGTTCACGTTGTACGGGACCTGCCCCATCCACCAGCACACCCGTGGTTCGCGAGTTCATATGGGGCTATGCCGCCTGTTGCGGGGCTTGAATCGTGATGTATGACTTCTCCTGGTTCTGAACTTAACATCACCAGCGGGCCAGATGTTTTGATACTGTTAATTGTTACCAAATCTGCTGCAATCATTTAAAATTTTATATTTAAAAGCCAACTGAAAAATTTTGAAAGTGTTAAGGTTTTGATTATTAATATGCAGCTTGGTTGACTTCAGGTATCTGTTAATATTTTACAAATTTCTTATTTTCTTAACTGTTTACAATATCTTTTGCTGACGTCAGTTCCTAACCTCGTTTCCTCGTTAATATTTGACAAGTTGCTTAATTTGTTACTTGGTTTTAAAAAGTATTTTAATGACCTCATAGGCCGTCGAATTTTATTTAAAAAAAGATTCTGCATGCTTTCAAAAGTGAACGCTGCTTTCTCGCCTTGTTGCCCCCCCCCCCCCCCCAGTTCATCGTGTTACAACAACAGAATGTCTTTCAGAGACTTGGGGCATGAACCCATCGGTGCCACGCACATGCTGCAGCGCTGTTGTCCCGGCTGCAACACTGTTACTAGCCATATACGAGTTGAGTTCAATAAGGAATGTTATGCTTTATTTCAGTTTAATAAGTCACAGCTGCAAAATACTAACGCGAATTCTTTACAGACGAATGGAAAAACTGGTAGAACCCGACCACGGGGAAGATCAGTCTGGATTCCGTAGAAATGTTGGAACACTTGAGGCAATATGATCCTACGACTTATCTTAGAAGAAAGACTAATGAAAGGCAAACCTACGTTTCTAGCATTTGTAGACTTAGATAAAGCTTTTGACATTGTTGACTGGAATACTCTCTTTCAAATTTTGAAGGTGGCAGGGGCAAAATACAGGGAGCGAAAGGCTATTTACAATTTGTACAGGAAGCAGATGGCAGTTATAAGAGTCGAGAGACATGAAACGGAAGCAGTGGTTGCGAAGGGAGTGAGACAGGGTTGTAGCCTCTCCCCGATGTATTGAGCAAGCAGTAAAGGAAACAAAAGAAAAATTCGGAGTAGGTATTAAAATCCATGGAGAAGAAATAAAAACTTTGAGGTTCGCCGATGACATTGTAATTCTGTCAGAGGCAGCAAAGGACTTGGAAGAGCAGTTGAACGGAATGGACAGTGTCTTGAAAGGAGGGTATAAGATGAACATCAACAACAGCAAAACGAGGATAATGGAATGTAGTCGAATTAACTCGGGTGATGCTGAGGGAATTAGATTAGGAAAAGAGACACTTAATGTAGTAAGGGAGTTTTGCTATTTGGGGAGCAAAATAACTGATGATGGTGGAAGCAGAGAGGATATACACTCCTGGAAATTGAAATAAGAACACCGTGAATTCATTGTCCCAGGAAGGGGAAACTTTATTGACACATTCCTGGGGTCAGATATATCACATGATCACACTGACAGAACCACAGGCACATAGACACAGGCAACAGAGCATGCACAATGTCGGCACTAGTACAGTGTATATCCACCTTTCGCAGCAATGCAAGCTGCTATTCTCCCATGGAGACGATCGTAGAGATGCTGGATGTAGTCCTGTGGAACGGCTTGCCATGCCATTTCCACCTGGCGCCTCAGTTGGACCAGCGTTCGTGCTGGACGTGCAGACCGCGTGAGACGACGCTTCATCCAGTCCCAAACATGCTCAATGGGGGACAGATCCGGAGATCTTGCTGGCCAGGGTAGTTGACTTACACCTTCTAGAGCACGTTGGGTGGCACGGGATACATGCGGACGTGCATTGTCCTGTTGGAACAGCAAGTTCCCTTGCCGGTCTAGGAATGGTAGAACGATGGGTTCGATGACGGTTTGGATGTACCGTGCACTATTCAGTGTCCCCTCGACGATCACCAGTGGTGTACGGCCAGTGTAGGAGATCGCTCCCCACACCATGATGCCGGGTGTTGGCCCTGTGTGCCTCGGTCGTATGCAGTCCTGATTGTGGCGCTCACCTGCACGGCGCCAAACACGCATACGACCATCATTGGCACCAAGGCAGAAGCGACTCTCATCGCTGAAGACGACACGTCTCCATTCGTCCCTCCATTCACGCCTGTCGCGACACCACTGGAGGCGGGCTGCACGATGTTGGGGCGTGAGCGGAAGACGGCCTAACGGTGTGCAGGACCGTAGCCCAGCTTCATGGAGACTGTTGCGAATGGTCCTCGCCGATACCCCAGGAGCAACAGTGTCCCTAATTTGCTGGGAAGTGGCGGTGCGGTCCCCTACGGCACTGCGTAGGATCCTACGGTCTTGGCGTGCATCCGTGCGTCGCTGCGGTCCGGTCCCAGGTCGACGGGCACGTGCACCTTCCACCGACCACTGGCGACAACATCGATGTACTGTGGAGACCTCACGCCCCACGTGTTGAGCAATTTGGCGGTACGTCCACCCGGCCTCCCGCATGCCCACTATACGCCCTCGCTCAAAGTCCGTCAATTGCACATACGGTTCACGTCCACGCTGTCGCGGCATGCTACCAGTGTTAAAGACTGCGATGGAGCTCCGTATGCCACGGCAAACTGGCTGACACTGACGGCGGCGGTGCACAAATGCTGCGCAGCTAGCGCCATTCGACGGCCAACACCGCGGTTCCTGGTGTGTCCGCTGTGCCGTGTGTGTGATCATTGCTTGTACAGCCCTCTCCCAGTGTCCGGAGCAAGTATGGTGGGTCTGACACACCGGTGTCAATGTGTTCTTTTTTCCATTTCCAGGAGTGTAAAATGTAGACTGGCAATGGCAAGGAAAGTGTTTCTGAAGAAGAGAAATTTGTTAACATCGAGTATTGATTTAAGTGTCAGGAAGACGTTTCTGAAAGTATTTGTATGGAGTGTAGCCATGTATGGAAGTGAAACATGGACGATAAATAGTTTAGACAAGAAGAGAATAGAAGCTTTCGATATGTGGTGCTACAGAAGAATGCTGAAGATTAGATGGGTAGATCACATAACTAATGAGGAGGTGTTGAATAGAATTGAGGAGAAGAGGAGTTTGTGGCACAACTTGAAGAACGGATCGGTTGGTAGGACATGTTCTGAGGCATCAAGGTATCACCAATTTAATACTGGGGCAGTATGGAGGGTAAAAATCGTAGAAGGAGACCAAGAGATGAATACACTAAGCGGATTGAGAAGGATGTAGGCTGCAGTAGGTACTGGGAGATGAAGAAGCTTGCACAGGATAGAGTAGCATGGAGAGCTGCATCAAACTAGTCTCAGGACTGAAGACCACAACAACAACATGCTTTCTTTTCTGAAAGCAGACTGGTTTACTCAGGATCCCAATACACCATATTATTTCCCACTATATATGATTGTAGTTCCGGTTGAAAGGCAGATTCAGGCAATAAGACAGATGCGAGGGGTCCACCACGGAGTTGGTATGCTGCATTTTTGTGACTGTGGGTCATGGGAACTTGTAGGGATTACATGAAAGATAATTGTTGTTTTTCTCCCAATACAAAATAATTGTTATTTGTTGGTTACTGTCTCTATTTTAAGGTCCAATAAATTGATAGAAGAGGCTTCCAGGTACATTGAGAACTGAATTTTATTATTTTGGGAGTTTAAATGTTGTAGGAATGTTTTTAGTTGTCTACATCTACATCCATACCCCGAAAGCCACCTGACGGTGTGTGGCGGAGGGTACCTTGAGTACCTCTATCGGTTCTCCATTCTGTTCCAGTCTCTTATTGTTCGTGGAAAGAAAGATTGTCGGTATGCCTCTGTGTGGGCTCTAATCTCTCTGATTTTATCCTCACGGTCTCTTCGCGAGATATACGTAGGATGTAGCAATATACCGCTTGACTCCTCGGTGAAGGTATGTTCTCGAAACTTCATCAAAAGCCCGTATCGAACTACTGAGCGTCTCTCTTGCAATGTCTTCCACTGGAGTTTATCTATCATTTCCGTAACGCTTTCGCGATTACTAAATGAAGCGCGCTGCTCTCTGTTGGATCTTCTCTACCTCTTCTATCAACCCTGTCGGGTACCGATCACACACTGGTGAGAAGTATTCAAGCAGAGGGCGAACAAGTGTAATGTAACCTACTTCCTTTGTTTTCGGACTGCATTTCCTTAGGATTCTACCAATGAATCTCAGTCTGGCATCTGCTTAACCGACGATTAATTTTATATGGTCATTTAATTTCAAATCACTCCTAATGCCTACTCGCAGATAATTTATGAAATGAATTGCTTCCAGTTGCTGACATGCTATATTGTAGCTAAATGATAAGGGATCTTTCTTTCCATGTATTCGCAGCACATTAGACTTGTCTACATTGCTATTCAATTGCCATTCCCTGCACCATGAGTCAATTGGTTGCAGATCCTCCTGCATTTCAGTAAAATTTTCCATTGTTACAACCTCTCGATGTACTGCAGCATCATCCGCAAAAAGCCTCAGTGAACTTCCGATGTTATCCACAAGGCCATTTATGTATATTGTGAATAGTAACGGTCCTACGACACTCCCCTGCTGCACACCTGAAATCACTCTTACTTCGGAAGACTTCTCTCCATTGAGAATGACATGCTGAGTTCTGTCATCTAGGAGCTCTTGAATCCAATCACACAATTGGTCTGATAGTTCATATGCTCTTACTTTGTTCATTGAACGACTGTGGGGAACCGTATCAAACGCCTCGCGGAAGTCAAGAAACACGGCGTCTACCTGGGAACCCGTGTCTATGGCCCTCTGGTTCTCGTGGACGAATAGCGCGAACTGGGTTTCACACGATCGTCTTTTTCGAAACCCGTGCTGAATCCTACAGAGTAGATTTCTAGTCTCTAGAGAAGTCATTATCCTCGAATATAATAATGTATGTATATTTGTATTTCGTAACGTGTTGCATTCAGTTGTCTGAGATATATTATCTGCTTTTCTAGACGCTTCTATGGATGGGGAAAGAGATGTACGTGTCGAGACCGATAGCCAGGAGCCATCGATTCAATCTTGTAAGTAGCAGGATACGATTTTTATATTCTGCTCCAAAATTCTACAACTGAACTACATTAGAGATTTAGGTCTACTGTTCTGCACATCGGTTCGTCGTCCCTTCTTGAAAACGGGGATGAACTGTCCCCTTTTCCAATCCTTTGGAACGCTACGCTCTTCTAGAGACCTACGGTACACCGCTGCAAGAAGGGGGGCAAGTTCCTTCGCGTACTCTGTGTAAAATCGAACTGGTATCCCATCAGGTCCAGCAGCCTTTCCTCTTTTGAACGATTTTGATTGTTTTTCTATCCCCCTGTCATCTATTTCGATATCTCCCATTTTGTCATCTGTGCGACAACCTAGAGAAGTGGTAGCAGTCCAAAAACTCAGCATTTCATACATTTACACGATCATAATGCTGTAATTAATTTTGCATATTAGGAAAGAGATTATTTTTCAATGCTACTGTCATGTTCTGTCAAAGCTGAAGTGGTTCGGAATATGCCTGTTTGAAGTGCGTTTACATCTGTTCTGGCGTGGGAGGCTTAACAAGGTCGACGACTTCTTACTGGACGTGTACTGATGAGCACCCAGCGTATAAATGTTGGCACTTGTTCTAGACAAGACAAACGCGACGTACAGCGCACTCCCATACAACGCCCACGAGTGGAAACGAGGTCCCTGGGAGATGACTGTGCCGTTAGCGGCCGGCCGGCGCCCGATCGGTGACACAAAACACACGGAGACAGCGCGCCACACATTCCAGCGTCGGGACGGTCGCGGCCGCGCGCCCTGACTAACGAGCCCTTTCAGCCGAGACGTGGACTAATGGCAGGCGTGACGCCGCCGCACGCTGCCCGCTGCCCACCCCAAGGCGCGCCCGTCGCCCAGATAATCTCTACAGATATTCGGGACGCCTCCCGGAAGCCCTCCGTCCCTTCGGGGCCTCAAGACATGCCAGGAAGCACCGTGACCCTCCGCTGCCGAACTACGCTTCTGGTCCTCAGCTGTAATACGGCGCCATCGCCAATCTCCCTTTTCGGTCGACAGTGGTTCGGCTGTGATTCTGTGCCATCGCCAATCTCCATTTTCGGTCGACTGTGATTCGGTGCCGTCGGCAATCTCCCTTTGCGGTCGACAGTCTGGCTGCTTGGTACGCTTCATTTTTCTCATTATACTTCTCAGCATATTTAATCTATATGATTTCGTCCTGATTCTTTGGCGACTTAAAATTGTACTTTGTTTCGTGGTTATTTCGGTTCTTTCAGGACACTTCCCGTTTTGCAGTTTGGTGTCACGATGTCAGATGAGTCAGAACTCTTTGACGCCCGAAAACACGCCTCCGTCGATAAACTTCGTCATCTGATGAAACTTCCTGGCAGATTAAAACTGTGTGCCGGACCGAGACTCGAACTCGGGACCTTTGCCTTTCGCGGGAAAGCGCTCTACCGACTGAGCTACCCAAGCACGACACGCGCTCCGTCCTCACAGCTTTACTTCTGCCAGTACGTCGTCTCCTACCTTCCAAACTTTACAGAAGCTCTCCTGCGAACCTTGCAGGACTAGCACTCCTGAAAGAAAGGTTATTGCGGAGACATGGCTTAGCCACAGCCTGGGGGATGTTTCTAGAATGAAATTTTCATTCTACAGCGGAGTGTGCGCTGATATGAAACTTCCTGGCAGATTAAAACTGTGTGCCGGACCGAGACTCAAATTTGGGACCTTTGCCTTTCGCGGGCAATCCCTCTAACGACTGAGCTACCCAAGTACGACTCACGCCCTGTCCTCAAAGCTTTACTTTTGCCGGTACCTCGTCTCATACCTTCCGAACTTTACGAAGCTCTCCTGCGAACCTTGCAGAACTAGCACTTCTGAAAGAAAGGATATAGTGGAGACATGGCTTAGCCACAGCATGGGGGGTGTTTCCAGAATCAGATTTTCACTCTGCAGCGGAGTGTCCGCTGATATGAAACTTCCTGGCAGATTAAAACTGTGTGCCCGACCGAGACTCGAACTCGGGACCTTTGCCTTTCGCGGGCAAGTGCTCTACCATCTGAGTTACCGAAGCACGACTCACGCCCGGTACTCACAGCTGTCAGGAAGTTTCATATCACTCCGCTGCAGAGTGAAAATCTCATTCTTCGTCATCTGATATTTATTATGTATTTTTTACGTTTTCTGCAACGTACCGGGTGGTCAAAACGTCAGTATAAATTTGAAAACTTAATAGAGCACGGAATAATGTAGATAGAGAGGTAAAAATTGACACACATGCTTGGAATGACATGGAGTTTTATTAGAACCAAAAAAAAACTAAGTTCACAAAATGTCTGACTGATGGCGCTGGACAGCAAAACGTCAGTGACTGCGCATGACAATCGTGTATAAAAGGAGCTGTAATGTCGACGTGGAAACTCCATTGCACGACGAGAAAGTCACGGTATGGCTTAGATTTACCACATCTACCGTTATCGGGCCTTTTTTCTTCGAGGAAATGCCTGATTCTGGTGTGTAACTGCTACCGTCACGGGTCAGAGGGCCGTCCAGAGTGGCCGAGCGGTTCTAGGCGCTTCAGTCTGGAATTGCGCGACCTCTACGGTCGCAGGTTCGAATCCTGCCTCGGGAATGGATGTGTGTGATGTCCTTAGGTTAGTTAGGTTTAAGTAGTTCTAAGTTCTAGGGGACTGATGACCTCAGCTGTTAAGTCCCATAGTGCTCAGAGCCATTTGAACCACTTTTTTGAACGGGTCAGAGGTACCCCGATATGTTACAGAATCGCATCATCCCCATCTTGGCTGATAAACACCTGCTGGAACGTATGATGTTTATGCAGGATGGCGCTCCACCCCATATTGCTAGACGCATGAAAGATCTCTTGCACGCGTCGTTTGGTGATGATCGTGTGCTCAGCCGCCACTTTCATCATGCTTGGCCTCCCAGGTCCCCAGTCGCAAGTGTATCGTGATCGACTGACATCTCTAGGGATGCTGAAAGACAACATCCGACGCCAATGCCTCACTATGCTTTGTAGTACTGTTCACAACATTATTCCTTGGCTACAGCTTATGTTGAGGAATGATGGTGGACATATTGAGCATTTCCTGTAAAGAGCATCATCTTTGCTTTGTCTTACTTCGTTATGCTAATTATTGCTATTCTGATCAGATGAAGCGCCATCTGTCGGACATTTTTTGAACTATTGTAGTTTTTTGGTTCTAATAAAACCCCATGTCATTCCAAGCATGTGTGTCAATTTGTACCTCTCTATCTACATTATTCCGTGATTTATTTAGTTTTCAAATTTATACTGACTTTTTGATCACCCAGTATATACACTGGCGTCCAAAATTAAAGCATCAATAGGAAGTTTCGGAAGGTTGCGCGTATTTTGCAAGAAAAAAGCATAAACATGTGATAGCAAAGCAGAAACTGTGTAAAGAATACAGAATGTAAGCAACTGCAACATGAATAACGGTAGACAAATACGTTCTTCGTTTTCTCCAACTTAACGGACTTGTACACAAATTCTTACAACAGGCTAATGTTTTCAGTGCGGGTTGTGATCATTTCTGGCAGCAATACAGGCTTGACAACGACGGGGCATACTGTGAATGATGTCATCAATCTCGTGTTGAAGCAATAACGCCCATTCTCCTTGCAGAACTGCTCACAAGTCTTACAGAATGGTTGGTGAATGATGACTTTATGGAATCCGTCTCCCTGGTGCATCCCAGACGTGCTGTATGGGATTCAAACTGGAAGACCAAGCACGCCACGCCATGCGTGCAGCGCCTTCCGTTTTCAAGAAAACATCTGCCACCTGTGCTCTAGGTCGCAGCTCGTGGTCTCCCGATAGCGTTCTCACTTCCCGAATGCGCAGTCCCGGGTTAGATTCCCTGCGGGGTCATGGATTTTCATCTGCCTGAAGATGACTGGGTGCTGTGTCGTCTTCATCATCATTTATACCAATTACTGTCGGAGGAAGGAAATGGCAAACCACCTCGCCTAGTACGGCGGTGTGCATCGTTCCCCTACGGTCTGTCAAGGAGTATGGGACTTCATCATCATCTAGGAGGTCGAGCATTATTTTCATCAGTACGATATCTAGGCCCACAGAACCTCGTGACTACCACACATGAGGTCCGAAGATCTTGTCACAATACCTGATAGCAGTGAAACCTTTCCGAGTCACCCATACAATTTCACAAATAAGTGTTCGAGCTGTCAACATAATTCCTGCCCACACCATTAAGGATCCTCCTCGATATAGGTCGTTTTCCACGATGTTTGGGTTCCGGAATCATGTTCCTTCAGACGTGAATCCGTTAAGAATCACTCTCCAGACGAAATCGGGACTCCTCTATGAAAAGAACATTGGCCCACTGTTCAACCGTCCAGACGGCATATTGACGACTCCGCTCTAACTAAACGTTCCCTTCTGTCAAGAAGCGTAAGAGGTTCACATAAAGCGGGTCTCTGACGATGAAAGCCACTCTGCCGAAGTCTTCTGTACAGCATTTGCCTCTATACAACACGTCCAATGAGTGCTGCGGTCGTATACCAGTTGCCTTGCAGTACTTAGGCGGTACCGTCGTGCCCTAACAGTCAAAGAATGGTCCTCTCTTTCCGATGTTACATGTGGTCGGCCCTGCTCTGTTCTTCGGGATACAGCTTCGGGCTCTATAAAATGTCGCCACATTCGAGAGACAACAGAATGATTCACATTAACCCATTGGGTCACATCCGTTTGCGACTGTGCTGTTTCCATTCTTCCTATGGCCTTTCACCGCAGGGAGTTTGGCAGGCGTCTTCTCTGTGCCATACTGCACCGTCTGTGACTGTATACACAGCGATTGCGGATGTGGGACTACCTGGCAAACGCTATCTGGTTTCATAGGTACCCAGTCGTCATCACTGACTGGTTATCCGTTGACCGGAATGCCATCTTCCGTGCAGAACACGATTGTACTGATGCCTGTTGACAGTTTCTATGATTATATCGTGAATGAGGAACAGAACGGGGAAATAGAGGATTGTTGCTTTAATCTTGGATACCAATGTAATTTTATTCCTTTCTAGAAGGCAATTCAAAATTAATATAGCCATTAGGAATGGCTATAACTGTTTAATACTTGCCAATATTGCGATATGAATTATAGAGTATGCTAAAAAAGTTCAGTTTCTAAGATACTTCATAGGTGTTCTATACTACTCCCGTTAGACACACGGACAACATCCAAGTGATAATACATTTCACACCGTATGTTCTGGGACATATGTGGATCACCGCATTAGAAATGTGCGTTCTGAAATTGTTTTCGGCAAGGGATGTGTACGCACAAGGTTTTTGACGTACCCCACAAAAATGGATGCATGGCTCTCAGGTCCGGAAATTTAGATGGCCAAGAGTAAAACACAGCGTTGACTTGCCCCGTGCGATCTCCCAAAAGTATTCGTGGATGATTTTAAAATGTGCGAGCCTCTATACCAAAACGTGGCTATGCTCTATCTGTATTTCTCAAATCAATATATTCTGAAAGGTTTCCTCATCGCCTCTTTATTCTTTTATCCTATATCCATTTTATTTTTACCTTTTTTACTTCTTATCCTACATATTGATGTTTATTGAAACTGTCATGGTCTGTTCCGTTTCTTATACTTCTGATGTACCTTGGTTCTTATTTGTTGACTTGCTCTAGGGGTTCATCTGTCGCTGTTCTTGAGACGTTTAGTCAATGTCATGTGGGTAGGATTACAGTGCCCACAGCGGGAAAGGTTCTTCCTCGTACATTTCCATAGATTGGATCAATCTAAAGGTGAGTAAACGTTTGCAGCAAATTGATTGTATCCTGTGAAGAGTTCGTATCAGTATCCACAGTCTCCACTGTTACACCTTCTTTTTCACTGTATGAAGTTGGTAGAGATTTGTTTTGCTGGCTGAATCCAAATTGTACATGGATAAGCTACTGCCATAGAGTTCTCTTGTCTCCAGCAAGAGTCTGGTACTCACTAAAAGGCGTACAAGAGCTTTAGCAAGCATACAGCACAACATTTGTTTTTCTTGTCGTGGTTCTCGACAAGCAACTTTTCTTCTCCACAGCTATCATCAAATTAAAGAATACATCTTCCAGAAGCCACGATAAGCTGCTCTCTCTCTCTCTCTCTCTCTCTCTCGCTCTGTGTGTGTGTGTGTGTGTGTGTGTGTGTGTGTGTGTGTGTGTGTGTGTGTGTTAAGAGCATCCACTGCAGTCGTTAGCAATTCATAATTAAATCCATTCACTGCTAATTCAGATGCATCACCGTACTCTCTCGACTCTGTGACAAGTGACGATGGACGTTCTTGGAGTCAGTAGCTCTACGTGAAGAAAGTTATCCATGCGTATTCGATAAATAAAACGAACCAATCCAGTACTGTTCTTAAAACTTACATCGATTTAACCTTTGCTCGAAATAATGAACTCCGTCCAAACAGGCCTTGGAAGGCCCAAAGGTACTGACCGGCCGCCGTGTCATCCTCAGCACAGGCGTCACTGGATGTGTATACGGAGGGGCATGTGGTCAGCATACCACTCTCCCTGCCGTATGTCAGTTTACGAGACCAGAGCCGCTACTCTCTAATCAAGTAGCTCCTCAGTTTGCCTCACAAGGGCCGAGTGCACCCCGCTGGCCAACAGCTCTCGGCAGACCGGATGGTCACCCATCCACGTGTCAGCCCAGCCCGACAGCGCTCAACTTCGGCGATCTGATGGGAACCGGTGTTACCACCGCGGCAAGGCCGTCGGTCAAAATGATGAAGTGATCTGTAATTTTTATGTCTCCTATTTCTCATACTATTATACGATGCTTAACAGTTTTAGAAAGAAATTCCTAAAGTGGTAAGCTGCACATTAATGGA